>NC_034438.1:3566601-3800141 GCF_002078875.1 Numida meleagris
AGATTTAGGTTAGGTATTAGGAGGAAGTTTTTCACACAGAGGGTGGTGACGCACTGGAACAGGTTGCCCAGGGAGGTTGTGGATGCCCCGTCCCTGGAGGCATTCAAGGCCAGGCTGGACGTGGCTCTGGGCAGCCTGGTCTAGTGCTTGGCGACCCTGCACTTGGCAGGGGGGTTGAGACTCGATGATCTTTGAGGTCCTTTTCAACCCAAGCCATTCTATGATTCTATGATTCTATGATTCTATCTGTGATAGCTCTTTAAAAGGAAGAAATACAAATCATAATATTCCACTTAAATATCGCATCTGGAGACTAATGTTAAACAGCTACTGTTACAGTTTGTGAATGTTTCAATTACACTTTTGTCTATTTGATTCTTCATAACTTTCTGAAACTTGCTGGCTTCAGGCTACAGTTATATAATCTGGGCACTGCCCCTAAGTGCTTTTTATTTCACAGAATTTGAGCATAGTAGAAAAAAAGTCTTTTCTCACTTTTCAAACTTCAGTATTAATCAGAGCCATAGCACATTGTAAGCATTATCTTTGCTAGAAGGAGAGTTGTTAATACATCCTGTAAATAATCTGCATCACACATTATTCTCCAATGAGATGTATCTGACGCTGTACCTGTACTACGTACCACATGCCAAAATATGGGCGTGTAACTACAGACAGTGGCAGTATGCAACAGGACTAGATATTTTTGTTCTGCAAACTGTGCGTGGTTTTTACAAATTGAATTTTATATTTTCTTATGTCCAAAATCTACCTTCAAGAACGTAGTGTTCTTATACGGTTTGGTGTCACTATTCACATCAAGGGAGCACCAATAAACAGGATTTTGAAAATTTTTTGGGTGGGAATGTACAAAAGTCACCCCAGTAGTGGAACAATTTATCAAAACACCTAACAATTTTTGTTGTAAATTCCTTGATTATTAATTTCCACATCTGTGTTTGTGAATATGAAGCTACAGATTCAAATCAGGGAATATGCTACGCTATCAGGAAATGTCCAGAGTGGATATCTTCTTGCACTATTTGCATTGCCTTTTTTGTCTAGTTGCACTGGGATGAGGTGAAACGAAAAAGCAGGTGGAGAAGGACATGTAGTGAGTACTGACTGAAGAATATTGATGAAAGCAAAAAATATGAAGTCTTCTAGTAGACAACTCTCTCGGTAATTAACAGGTCCAGAGGATCAAGATTCCGGACAAGATACTCTCATATTAGGTAAAATTCACCTTCCCTGACAAAATACATTGAACTAACTTGCTTACAAAATTGTTTATTTGCTTCCTTCCCCCAAAGGGGTCTTGATGGTAATATCCTGTTTACAAGAGTGTTAGTGTCAAATGTCAGAAGGTTGAAATGTGTAATTGCAAATGAAAAAAATCATAATTCATTATCATAAACCTATGACCTACCAAACTTTTAGCTCACTAATAACTTTGTATAAATTTTATAACTTCTCAGTTTTCTTCTTCAATAGGGTTTATGCCTATTTATCATTATTAAAACAGGCTATGCCAGATTGTCTATGTTTGTCCACTTCTAAGAGGCATATGGACACTTTCCTATAGAACTGCAAAATAATAATTTCACGGAAAAACCTTTTTTATTTTTTTTCCCCACTTACAGTGGGATTTATAAGGTGTATACTTACAGTAGGCCAGAAACTCTACTGCAGGAGATATAATCTGTAGTCTACTGTCATATTTTATATATTGTTAAGATGGTTTTCATATAAAATGGCTAGAAATACCCCACTAAATTCCATTAGCTGATCATTATTAGCAATCCTTTTAATACCAGAAAGTCTATAATACTAATTAAGTTTAGAAAGGATAATCCTAGCCAAGATAGTATAGGTCAGACTGCAAAATCTACTAAATGCAATCCAATTCCAATCAAATGAACAAAATGCAATAAAACTGGGATTTTACTGAAATTATGAATTGATAGATCTGTCCCACTCTTTCCAAGGGTCTGATTCCCCCCAGGAAATTTGCCTTGCATGATCCCAAAAATGATACGAAAATATAATCTTTATATATTCATTTAAATACTGTTAGAACTCAAAATAATTTTTGGTTAAGCTGAGCTCTCACTCCTCTTCTGTAGAAAATTAGCTCAGCAGGCTCTCAGTTACCAAAATGCCATGGTCTACAGTAAGAAATGGGTCTGTGCTTCCTTTCTAATGATAGAGCTTAAGAAAGTGGAATACCTAGTGACAGCTGTTATATGAAAATAATCAGCTTTCAATCAGTGGGAATGATCCCACAGCAGGATTCTATTATTCAACAGCAAATGTTTAGAATAAAAATTTTATTGATGCAGAAAGGAAAAAGAATTAAGCAATAAATAGCTTGTCAGAAACCCCATAGCAAGTTTGATTAGGGTTGCACTATTACAAACGTACTCTAGGGATGGAGAATAATATCTGTGACTACTTCATCCAAGGCTGCAGCACGTTGCCATCCCTGTTGAATTTTTTTTTTGCTAAATGCTCAATAATAGAAAATGAATTATTTATGAGAAGAGAAACTTGGAAATGCTGACCTGCAACTTCAACATACCATTAAAAATCAGCAATTTTACCACCAAAAACTAACAAGCTCCTGTGGTTTTACAGAACACTGCAGATTTATTAGTAAGGCTTGTTGATGCCTCTATCATTGTACAATATATGTATGTATATACGTATATATAAGCACAATGAAACAGCTGATGGCTTAGAACTAGGCTATAGGATTATAGGACGGTCAACCTAAAGTAAAATTATAACATTAATGAATGTTAAGTGCCTGAAAAAAGAAAAAAAAAAAGCAGGATCTGTGCTAGATTCTGTGGTTCTGCTTTTTGAATTTGGAACAACTTAGGTGAATTTACTATAAAGAGGAAAGAATTGAGACCTTATCTAAAAGGGACAGGTATCTTATAACTATCTTTGTTGCCCGTTTGACCAAGCAGCTAGCATAGTGAGTGTATAGGGATAAAATGATTGCATTCTTTAACTCTTGTGGTATAAAATAATAGTAATGGCAAGTAATCTGTGAATTAAAAAATAATGTTTTTCCATCTTCTTTCAATTATCTTGTGGTAACATTCAGAAATGGTAATTTTCACACAGATCTCTAATCAATAATTTGTCCTGGTACACAAAAAGGCCTCCTTTCTGTGTACTAGAGAGACCTGCCACTTATAAGATATATTTTGGAAAAACGGGTCTTTGATTTAAACATCCTATCTTGAGAACCTCACTAAGCTCTGTGGTAGAATTGAGGCTACACATGATCCTACAAATTATAATATACATACACTATAGTTGTATAAAACTTGAGATTACTTGTTCAAACATTTCTGAAGATATGACTTATTTTTTTTCTTCAGGAAAAGCATTCTTCACAAAAGATCTTTTATTACAGTAAAGTATACACAATATTTAAGATTTCGTTCTTCATGTCATTAAATTTGTCTGTGTCAGCACAAGTGTGCTATGAAATACTGCATGGAAGACTTTCTTATGATTCTGTCTAATCACTTGACTCTAGACAAGAACAACTGGAGCTTGGCTGATTCCCAGTGACTACTTTAGAAGAAATATTTTTTTTACTGAACAACACTGTTTTGTCTATGAAACTTATTAAAAAATAGGAGAGTGGAAAAGGAGAGCCAGCTCCCTTACAACTCCCGTAATGTTTCTTCCATGAGAGCTATTCAAACCAGTCATTTTCAATGAGAAGACAGCTAACTCTCATCTGTAATAAAGTTCTAGCTATTTCACTGATCTTTAAAAACAACGAAATCAAAACAAAAATTTAAACTCCGTTTTCTTTTTCAGTATAGCAATTGTGTTCAAACTGAGTGTATTTGGATAGTACTCAGGAAAGACATGATGTCCCAAAGCATTTTGTAAAAAACTTCATTAGTACATCATTCTGTTCCTTATTTCAGATGATGAGTTGCCTGAAGGAGGATAAATGGCTCATAAAGTTCTCAGTGGTCTAAAAACAGGACCATCTGCTGAAGTCATCAGTGATTTTGTGGTTGAGCTTAGCAGCTGGGAAGCCTTCAACACATCAGCTCTTCCTTAATCAGGAAGGCATCTCTGAAGTCAGTGGGAATTATGATAATCGATACCTAAGGAACTGAGACAGTGAAAGTCTTCCCCATTTTGAGATGATATCCATATTTCAGCTCATTTCCATACAAAATTTTTTAGTTGTTTAGAAACCTGCCCATAATGATAAAACTGCCCCACATCTACTCATATGCTTCAGAGAGATGTGTCAGAGTGCTAGAAAATGATAAATATCCACTGGGCCCTTAGTTATGATACAATTGATGAATCTGGATGATCAAATTTGCACATGTGCTTCTCATAATTGTTTATAAATTTTGTCAGACTTGAAAAGATGAAAACATTAAATCCAAGGATTAAGTGTAGGGGTTAAGATCTTGTTGGAGAAAAGAAAAATCATTTTTTATAAGATTAGTAACTTCTGGTTTCTGTGTCTAATTGAGCTACAGAAATATTATAATGTATTCTTAAAATCATGTTGGTTATTTTTGTTTAATTGTAGACTTGAGGTCATATGTAAAATCTTTATTCAACATATAGGGAAAATTTTTGTAAAGAATGGAACACATAGTAATGGATGCTGGCTGTAGACAATTTTCATTATTTACTAAGGAAATGATGGGCAGTGGAGGGGCGTGTCTTAAATCTACCTTTCCTGAGGGACAGAGCGCTTTCTACTGTATTGATGAATATCTCCAATCCACAATTCTCCTCAAAATGCAGAAACCAATCCATTATTTTTGAAACTTATTTCAGTAAACTGGCGAAAAAGAGGGAAGAAGACCATTCTTACGAAAGATCTCAGCTAACTGACTTCTTCAGTAGCTTCAGAGAGTAAATTATTTATTTATTTATCTTTAAATAAATAAATTATCCTCCTTTACTTGTCGGTATTTAAATGCAGAAATCTTATTTTCTAAGCTTCATCATTGAATAAAAGTGTAAGTGACAACAGCTGTTGAATAATACATTCTGTCCTGTCACATATTTATTACTATTTTCTTTGACCTGCTGAAATACGCAGCATATCAGTTAGAGTTTGTACTTTACCGCTGCATTACCCATACAGTTCCCGCCTGGTAGATATACTACACAAATCCCCATCAAAATTTTTTTTTTGCAAAAGGAGTGCCCCTATGATGCAAAATTACAACAACCTCATGACTGGATAACTTAATTCTGTTCACACAAATGGAAGATTTTAATACAAAAGGTTTATCCAAAAGTAATGCTTCCTGTTTATTTCCATGGAAACTACAGCAGATACAAAGAACACTAAAGCACTGGTTGATAGGATAAATCTCAGCTAAAAAACACTATTTTCCGACATGGTCACCACCATCAGATATGCATTTTTTTGCCAGCAATTAACATAATATCTGCACGAAAGGAGGTTACCCACTATCATCACCACTGCAGAAGGACATCACCTACTGCCTCACTGTTCTGACATCCACTGTTTGGTCTCCATAAACATTCAGCAAGCATCAGTGAATGTCAATGGGTGCCATTCATTCTGCATGGAAGAATTCAGTGACCTACCTTTGCTTCATATGCACTCCAGTGTTAGATGTCATTTTTTCAGCCATCTCCATCTGCTGCCATCTGTCACACAGCAACAAAATTTAACAGAATATTTCCAGGAAAGTTCAGCTTCTACTGCCACACCTACAATATGCAACTATGGTATCATAGTCCAACATAATAAAATGGGAGGCAATACTTTCAAAGAATCCCTCATAAATGTTAAAGCATGAAGATCTACTGAAAATTAAAATTACTTTTTTTTCCTTTTAACAAGCAAACTCATAGTATAGTAGGAAATGTTGAATATGATATGCTAAGAAAGGTAGCATCATGTAGACAGTTCTTTACCCCTTTGCAAGACAAGAAGAGAATTAAAAAAGACCAAAACAACTAAGCAACAACAACAATAAGGTGTAGGTAGCAAATCTATTTACGTTTCCCTAATAAATGCTACATTATATTACAATTATCATTTGAGGCCCATCTAGAAACCTGTGGGAATCAGAGGGGAGAAATTAACTTACAGTGGAACATTTTCTTTGTATTTCTGTGCTTAATATGCTCCAGAATAGCACAGAAAGAGTTAAAAATAAAGGAAAAAGGTCTGTTTGTTTTCAACATTTACACCAACATCTTAAGTATATCATATGAAATAATACTAAAAATAATTTTCTTCCTGGAGTTCTACTGCCTGAAGATAAAGGTTTTCTTGTGGATCATAACGACATTCTTTTTTTATTATGTTTCAAAGAAAGCTAGAACCTCATGTTCTGTGGCGAGAAACATGAAAGACATCTCTCTCCAGATGTACTTCCACAGGGAAAACAAAACAAAACAAAACAGAACATTATTATGTTTCTGTACCATTAAAAATGATCTGAAGATCTTAAGCAGGCTGGAATTACAACTCTTAAATCCTTCTATATTTTAATACTGGATAAATATCTTAAAGAACAGAATACGTTTTAAAGTGCTTTTTAGAAGGAGGAAGATTTTGAGCATACCTGCTTGCTTGGTATGTTAAAGAGTATAATTACAATCAGATATATAATATTCTTGGAGTACGGATATACTTTCTTTAGCTTCTCAAGGAAACTAACCACCTAAATATAACTAACATCTGTTGGTGAGCAAAACATGTGGTCTGTTCAGCAGCACTGATTATATTAGAAACTGCTGCAGGCAGGGATTTCTTGCTTTGAAGTAGCTATCGTTCACAGAGGGAGCTGACTAGGAAGTTACAAAACAACTTCCAGATAGTCAACAAATCTTGATCACCCAACAGATGATAGATTGTTATCACCGATTAACTACAGGGTGCTGAGGCTCATGTCTCTGCACAGAAAGACTATTGAACACATCCTCCTGAAAGACATATTAAAGCACACGAGGGATGAGGAGATGATCCAAGACAATCAGTTTGGTTCCACCAAGGGCAGATTGCATCTGACCAATCTGGTGGCCTTCTATGGTGGAGTAACAGCGCTGGTGGACAAAGGAAGAACTACTGATGTCATCTACCTGGATTTGTGCAAGGCTTTCAGAGTCATAGAATCACCAAGGTTGGAAAAGACCACTAAGACCATCCAGTCCAACCATCCACCTGTCACCAATATTTCCAACTAAATCATGTCTCTAAGTACAACTTATAAATGTTTATTGAACACTTCCAGGGACGGTGACTCTACCACCTCCCTGGGAAGCCCATTCAAGCACCTGACCTCTCTCAGAGAAGAGGTATTTACTAATGCCCAGCTTGAATCTCCCCTGGCACAACACGAGGCCATTCCCTCCAGTCCTATTACTAGTTTCACAAGAGAAGAGGCTGACTCCCACCTCACCACAATCTTCCTTCAGGTAGTTATAGAGAGTGATAAGGTCACCCCTCAGCCTCCTCTTCTCCAGGCTGAACAATCCCAGCTCCCTCAGCTGCTCCTCATAAGGCTTGTGCTCCAGACCCCTCACCAGCTTCATTACCCTCCTCTGAACATGTTCTGAGGTCTCAATGATTTTCTTATAGTGAGAGGCTCAAAACTGAACAGAGGGACTGTCACTTTCCTGCTCCTCCTGGAAACACTATTTCTGATACAAGCCAGGATGCCACTGGCCTTCTTGGCCACCTGGGCACACTGCTGGCTAGTGTTCAGCCAAGCATTGACCAATATCCCCAGGTCCATTTCCTCTACACAGTCTTCCATCCACTCTGCCCCAAGCTTGTAGCATTGCCTGGAGTTGTTGTGACCAAAGTGTAGGACCTAGTACTTGGTCTTGTTGAGCTTCATCCCATTGGCCTCAGCCCAGAGATCTAGCCTGTCCAGATTCCTCTGCAGGGTCTTGCTACCCCCAGGCAGACCAACACTTCCTCCCAGCTTGGTGTCATTTACAAACCTACTGAGGGTGCACTCAATGTCCTTATCCAGGTCATCAATAAAGATATTGAACAGGGCAGGCCCCAGTACCAAGCCCTGTGTAACACCACTTGTGACCAGTCACCAGTTGTACACGTCTCCATTTACCACCATTCTCTGGGCCTAGTCATCCAGCCAGTTCTTTACCAAGCACAGAGTATACCTGTCCAAGCCATGGGCTGCCAGCTTCTCCAGGAGAATACTGTGGGAGACAGTGTCAAAGGCTTTGCTGAAGTCTAGGTAGACTACGTCAACAGCCTTTCCCTCATTCACCAGCCAGGTCACTCGACCATAGAAGGAGATCAAGTTTGTAAAGCAGGATCTGCCTTTCATGAACTCATGCTGGCTAGGCCTGATCTCACAGTTGTCCTGCACATGCTGTACAATTTCCCTTGAGACGATCTGCTCCATAACTTTCCCTGGCACTGAGGTCAGGCTGACAGGCCAGTAGTTCCCGGGATCCTCCTAAGGTGTCATGTGTTCTTGTAGATGGGAGTCACAATGGCAAGACTCCAACCTTTCGGGACCATTCCAGTTGACCAGGAACACTGATAGGTGGTGGAAAGTGACTTGGCTGTCATCACCACCAGCTCCCTCAGCACCCTCAGGTGGATCCCATCTGACCCCATGGACTTGTGTCAGTCCAGTTGGAGTAGCAGGTCTCTAACATTTTCCACCTGAATTGTGGAGGGTTTATTCTGCTCCCCATCTGAGATTTCCAGGTCAGGGTGTAGAGTACCCCAAGGACAACTGGCGTGATTTTTAAAGACATTAACAACCTTTTCCTTGTCCTCAGTGGTCATGTTCCTCACCACATCCAGTAAGGGATGGAGATTCTCCTTAGGCCTCCTCATACCGCTAATATATTTGTAAAAATTGTTTTGTTCTCTTTTACCACAATGGCCTAGATGAGTTCAAGCTGGGTTTTTGCCTTTCTAAATTTCTCCCTGTGCATCCTAACATCTTCTTTCTACTCTCCTTGACTTACCCATCCCTTCTTCTAGAGGAAAAAGATTTGGGCAATTTGAGGAGAGTGCATGACATATCATGGACATGATCCCACACCACATCTTTATCTCTAAATTGGAAAGATATGAACTTGAAAGTTGGGCTGTTTGGTGGTTAAAGACTTGGTTGGGTGGTGGCAGCCAGTTTAGGTTAGTGTTTCTGTGTCCAGGTGGAGGTTGGTCATGAGTGGTGTCTTGTCATAAGTGGTGACCTCAAGTGGCCTGTCTTGGGACCGGTGCTCTTAAACATCTTTATCAGTGACAAAGCTGATGGAATTGAATGCACCTTCAGCAAGTTTTGCTGGTGATACCAAGAATGACAGAAGGACAACAACAGAAGGAAGGGACCCGGTCAGGCTTGAAAAATGGGACATGAACCTGATGTAGTTCAACAATGCCAAGTGGAAGGTATTGCACTTGGGTCAGAGAATCCCAGATATTTGTACAGAGTGGGAGAAGAACTCTTTGAGAGCAGCCCTGCTGAGAAGGACTTCAGGTTTCTGGTAGTCGAAAACTTAACATGAGCCACATGAGTGCACTTGTACCTCAGAAGGCCAACAGTATTCAGGACTTCATCAGAAGAGGAGTGGCCAGCAGCATGAGGGAGGTGATTGTCCCTCTCTACTCTGTCCTCATGAGGCCCCATCTTGAACACTGTGTCCAGGTGTGGGTCCATCAGCTCAGGAAAGATGTGGAGTTTTTGGAACAGGCCCAGAGGAAGACCATAAAGATGACAGAGAGCTGGAGCATCTCTTCCACAAAGACAAGCTGAGGGAGCTAAGCTTGTTCAGCCTGGAGAAGAGAGGGCTCTGGGAAGACATGAGAGCAACATTCCAATTGTTAAAGTGAGCTTATAAACAGAAGGGAAATGAACTTTTTACACAGTTTGATATTAATAGGACAAAGGAGAATGGCTTAAAACTAAAACATGAAAGATTTAGATTAGATGCTGAGGGAAAATTTGTCACTGAGAGGATTGCAAGGTGCTGGAACAGGCTGACCAGAGAAGTTGTGGATGACCCTCCCTGAAGATGTTCTAGGCCAGGCTAGATGGGGTCTTGGGCAACCCAGTCTAATGCATGATCTAGTGCTTGGCAATCCTGACCACATGGTCAAGATGGCCTTGATACTACGAAATCTTTGAGGCCCTTTCCAACCTAAGCCAATATATAATTTTATTATGTCATCTCAGGTGTTCCTTTGCTATTCAGTGAAAGCAGTTTTCATTCATTTGTTTTCAGGAATGGAAGCTTGACTGTGAGTATTGTTAGAATAGACCATTCTATGATTCTATGATATTCTGGAAAATGAATTACAGAAAACTTTATAGAGAAATTTCATGCTTTTTGTCCTCCGACATGTCACAATAGACTGCTAAAGAGTCTGTCCTCTTTCTTCTTATAGCATCCTTTTAGATGCGGAAAGACCACTATCAAGTCTCACTGAACCCTTCTCTCCAGCCTGCACAACCACAGCTCTCTAAGCTGTCCTCACAGGGGTGGTGTTCCACCCCTAGGATCATTTTTGTGGCCCTCCTCTGGATACACTCCAGCAGGTCCACATCTCTCCTGTACTAAGGGCTCAAAATTTGGATGCAGTTCTTCAGGCAACGTTTCATTGATGCAGGATTACCTCTCTCAGCTTGCTGGTCACATTTTTTTTGATGCAGCCCAGGATATGGGGGACTTTCTAGGCTGCAAGGGCACATATCTCTGAGGGGTGTATGTATCACATTAAAGGGTGAGTAACTAGTGATTTTAGCTTTCTTTCTCTTTTCACAATGCAAGAGCCAGAAATACTGAAATTCTAATGTAGAATATTCCTCAGTTTCTTATTTTCAGGTTGAAGTATTTTCCTGCCTTGTCAAGTGGCTCCTTCTAAACGATTGATTTATTTTAGCCTCCTCATACATAAAAAAAAGATATCTAGGGAAAGATTCTCATTCCAAACAGTCACCTGATAAGGACATGCTACAGGGTGGTCTGTGAGCAAGAGAAATGATAGAGACGGGGAAAAATTGATTGGGTTAGTTATAGCTCATGTTGAGGTGCACACCTAGTTCTTGAAATAGGGAAGAACTCCACAGTATACTTCTTCTGCAACTTCCATTAAAATAACAACTGACTGCTCCTTTGCAAGATGCACTTCTGCACACCACAGTTCTCTTAGATGCATTTGCATCTGCTTAAGGCAGAGATGAGTAAACCTGCTGTAACTAACGTAGCCAAAGAAAAGAAGCTGATCAATAGTAATTTATTTATCTGACACGAATTAATACCTTATCCCTCCATTGTAGGTCTAAATAAATTATTATTCTTGCATTACAGCTTGTGTGGAAAAATAATAAGAATTGATCAAAATAATCCTGTTTAATATCATCCTCTCTTTTACAGTCTTCTTGATATCAATAATCCTCTACCTTCTTTCTCTTTATTCAGTACTCTCCACATTATCTAGCAGACATTCAAGTCAAGTTTTCCCTTGGGTTACACAGTATTCCTTCCTCTCCAAGACTTATTTAATATTCTGTCTGCAGCAGCTAAGCTTTGTCTTTCCCACTTTTAACACCGGAATAATTCCCAGGGATTGTTCTAAATAGCTAGCATGCCATGGGGAGAGCTGAAAAGTCAGACTATTCTGCTGGACCTATGCAGTCGTATTCCGTGCTCAGTGACTGCATCTACTAACCCTGGTAGCTATGACACTTAACAGATAAATGTGTGACCAAGATACGCAAGCAAGGGTACAGTAGGGAGTTGCCTAGACTGGCAGACATGTAAGTTCTTTGATGAAAGTTAGGCTGCATTGTTGAGTTTCAGGGAAAAGATAACTCTCCCTGTGGAAGACAGCAGCTAGAATTTGTGAACAAATAATTGTTCAAGAAATCATTTGGTGTAATTCTGTTTTTTTCTTTCTTTCTTTTTTTTTTTTTCTTTTTTTTTTTTTTAAGTGTAATTTCATAAATTGGGACCATGGTAGCTATAGTTTATTTTACAGATCATATATTACATTGAACAAGTCACATTGTGTTGTGTCAAGCATGGTTCTCTAAGTTAGACTACTGCCAAAAGATGTGTAATATCATAACATGACGTTTCAAAAGAAAACTTTCCAAAATACCTCACCCTAAAATGTTTTCTTTAACACATCCCTTATCTTGCAAAAATTTAGAGCACAACCTGCCTTAACAATTTTTATTTTGTGTTAGCTTTATGGATAAGTTCCAAGAAATTATAGTATCAAAGGCTAATAAGCTCTTCCTGTCAAGCATGCAAGACATAATTTTTTTTGCTTTACCACGTGGATTCCTGTCCAAAATGCCACGGATAGGATTCATATCTGTGTCATCTGCCAATAAGTAACAAGTCCGGGGTAGGAAAGATAACAGCCACAATAAGTAAAATATTCAGAACATTGAGAGCCAATAAATGGGTTTTTTCTTTATTTGACCAAAAAAACAGAATTTCAAAAATGTTTCTGTGGATGTAGAACTTAGTGTAACTACTGAATAATGCTGTAAGATTTTAAAATTGAGTTTTTCTGTTGGTAGCTCATTAATGCAGTTTAAATAACAATAAAGGTCTTCATCATGAAACAGATAAAAAATAGTCATCGTAGGAACTGATGTACCTGAATAGAACTAGAACATACAGTAAAAAAATAAAAACCCAAACATCAAGTCTTGAAGGAGCCTGTGAATTTTGAAGCTGTTTACTGAAGATTGATGATGGAAAACAACCAGATCTGGGCTAGATAACTTAATAGTGGTATTACATGGATGGGAACAGTTGTCTTAGAAATTTATAAAAGTGAATATAATCATTTATACAAAACTGAGTGTGCTGAAGAGGATTTGAACTCATTTTAAACTGCAGGCCAAAACCACCTGAATTACTTTTTGGATGGCTTTATGAGAGGTAGAAAAGAAATCTGAGTAGACTGGGGGGGAAATCAAAAAAGGTATAGAAATTGTGTGATGACAGTGATAGCATCAGTCTGTAAACATGAAGAAAAGACTGAAGACCAGTGGTGGCACTGAATACAGATATGCAAGAAATTTTAATAAAGGTATAATCACTTTTGCCCTAGTCTCCCTTTTCACTCAGAGATTCAAAAATCCACTGAGTAAGGTCAGGTCAGGTTAAGCACTGGGAAGAGTTTAGAAAGTTTCCTAATCTGAGGGTCTAGAGTAGCAGCTGGGATTCACCTTTTCTAAACACAGCAGTCAAAATAGTGGTCCTCTTCTCCTCCTGAATTATCCAAGTTTATTTGCAGACACACACATGTCACAAAAAGCCAGCTTTTTTGAACAGGGAAATCCAGACAGATGTCAAAGAGGTGGAAGAATTCATGAATACAGAGCAGGGAAGGGAAACCATAGGTATCAAAGGGCACCTTGGAATGCAACTCGGACATGTTGGGTTGGATTTAAAGAAAGTCAAAACTATAAGCATGAGAAGGGAATGGAGAGCAAAATTTATAGGACTTTTACACGTGAATGATAGGGGCTTCTTTGTTGTAGTCTTTGTTTACGTGTTCTGTTCTTGGGCTTCCCTGGTTTTTGTATAAAGTGGCAAATTTTGGAGGACAGAGATACCACAGAAGAAGACAGTCAAGTAAGAGATGACTTAGTTAACCTGGATATGCACTTCTTGAAACCACATAGAATGAAGTCATTGCCCCCTGCCTATTAGGGGCTGAAAATGATGCTGGACTGGCAGTGTTAGAGGGCATGTCAATGATTAAAAGTCTAGTTAGCTATCAGGTATGAATCCAAATCCTCAAGGCTGTGGCTCAGAGGGACTTCAAGAGATGGGAATACTGGACTGAAAGTAACTTATGAAATTCTGTGCCAGGGGCAGAAATAGTCTCAGAGCTTCAGATATGCTGATGCACTAACTGGCATATGAGGCTGTTTTGCATCTCCTTAAATCTTCATGTAGGTATCAACAAGAAGTTCTTGCTAAGAGAAGTGAGGAGGGTGGAAGAAGAGGTAGCTAAACTTTCCATTATTTAAAAAAGGTAGAAAGGAAGAAAATAGAGGATATTTATCTGCAGCTATTTTTGTAGCTGAAAGGACAGGCTGATTTTTCTTATGATGTTTATAATAAGACAGTGAGTATTTCTAATGCTTGACTCTCAATTACTGGAATTCTAATCAAAAAGGTTGTGCATTTCTAAATAATTATTTGTAATCCACAAGCATGTAGTTGACAAAGTGATTCCTATAAAAATTTGCAGGTCTAGAGAGTTCAGCAAATTTGAAGTTATTTGCTGCTCCAGTGGCTGATGTCAGAAGCGCTTTAGTACAACAGTCAGAAATTTGTGATCCTTAGCAGGATTGTTGCCCATGCAAGCAAAGAACAGTCCATTCATGAGCTTTGGCAATAAAGACTAAAAAAGGATAGCTTCTAGGATGTAAATTACTGGCACAAACCTTCGGCAGTTAGAGCTATAATTGTGCTATCAGTGTGAAGCATATTTTACTTCAGATTATAAATAAAACAGAAAGTCATTCTTACCCATTGTAAGAACACATTACAAGACTCTATGAAGTGAAACCCTGGTCTGTTAAATCTGCTGTTGTATTAACAGTTACAGTAGGAATCCTGCCTTTATCACTAAGGCAGTAAAGTTCTATAAATATTTTAACAGGTATTTCTGCTGTGTTGCTTTGAGAAATTACTCACTGAAATGCTAAAAATGAACATGCTGGGAGTCCATCAAACTAAATGTAATACAGAGTGGTTTGAATCGTAAGAAAAGGAAACAATAAAAGTTTGGAAGATCTTTCCTGAGATGCGATTATGCAACTGTAAGGAGTTTTTCACTCTAGTTTGCTATAAAGCTACTCAGGAAAGAAACGTGCAAGAATTTTATTCATGGGAATATAACGTGAAAGGCATGATAAGACTCTAAGTTCCTTATGGGAACTGTATGGATCTCATAGCATCACTAACTGATTGCACCCTAATATGATAATTGGACATGGGAGAATATTCTTGTGTATAATAGTTTTGAAAAAATTGTCTTCCCTAAGTGAATAATTGTTATTTTTATTTGACAACTGAAAATTAACTGATTTTCCCCTTCTCGTGGTGGTTTTTTTTTTTTTTAATGTTTCAGTATTTTCCAGGGGAAAAAAAGAAATGCAATCAAACAAACCTCTTCTGACTTCCTAGAAGCAGAAAGCAATGTTGAAATCACTGATGCCTGTAATACTTTGAACGATGTTTTTCTACCACGCGCTCTCAAATTGTACAAGCTATTTATTATACAGTTAACAGATTAAGTAGCCATTATTGTCAGATAGAGTAGGTAAACTTTATCATTGCCTATCATTCCATATTTTTTGTGTGATTTTTACCTGCTTTCTTCAATGCTCACAGAATTACAGAATTGGAGGTGTTGGAAAGGGCCTCACGAAACCATTGAGTCCAACATCTCTGCTGAAGCAGGAACCTTACAACAGGTTGCGCAGTCATCTAGACGGGTCTTGAATATCTCCACAGAACGAGACTCCACCATCTCTCTAGGCAATGTGTTCCAGTGCTCCGTCACATAAAGAAGTTCTTCTGCATGTTAGTATGGAACTTCCTATATTCAGGTTTCAAGCCATTACTCCTTGTCATATCACTATCCACCACTGAGAAGAGCCTGGCCTCATCCATTTGTGTCCCACTCCCCTTTAGATATTTATAAATATTTATCAGATCTCCCCTCTGTCTTCTTTTCTGCAGGCTGAACAGAACCATCATACTCAGGCTTTCCTCACATGGGAAATGTTCCAGGCCCTTAATCATCTTTGTGGCCCTCCACTGGAGTCCTTCTAGGAGATCTCTGCCTTTTTTGAACCAGGGAGCCCAGAACTGGACACAGTGTCCTAGATGTGGCCTAAAATAAAGTAAAGGGGGATGATAACCTCCCTTGATCAGATGACTATGTTCTTATTAATGCACACCAGGATAACATTGGCCTTCTTGGCTAACAGGGCACAGTGCTGGCTCAAGGTGATCCCGTGGTCCACCAGGACACCCAGGTTCTTCTCCACAGAGCTCCTCTCCAGCATGTCATCCCCTAGTCTGTACTGACGCACACAGTTATTCCTCCCCAGGTGCAAGACTCTACACTTGCTCTTGTTAAAGCTCATCAGGTTCCTCTCTGTCCAACTCTCCAGTTTGTTCATGTCTTATTAAATGGTAGCACAGCTGTCCAGTGTGTCAGCCAATCCTCCCAGCGTTGTATGATCAGCAAACTTGCTGAGGGTGGACTTTATCCCTTCATCCAGATTGCTGATGGAAATGTTGAACAATACCAGATCCAACATGAATCCCTGTGGAACACGACTAGTTACAGGCTTCCAACCAGACTCTACTCCACTGATGACAAGCCTTTGAGCTCTGCCAGTCAGCCAGTCATCTATTCCCCTCACTGTCCACTCATCTACCCCACATTTTCTAAGGATGTTGTGGAAGACAGCATCAAAGGCCTTGTTGAAGTCAAAGCAGATGATATCCATTACTCTCCCCATCCACTCAGCCAGTGATGACATCACAGAAGTCTACTATGTTGGTAAACCATCATTTTCCCTTGGTGAATCCAAGCTGACTACTCCTCTCCTGATAGCCTTCTTATCTCCCAGTCAGTTGAGGATGGCATTCAGAACAAACTGTTCCATCATCTTCCCAGAGATGGAGTTGAGGCTGACTGGCCTGTAGTTTCCTACATCCTCCTTCTTGCCCTTTTTGAAGACCACGGTGACCTTGGCTGTCTTCCAGTCTTCAGACACCTCTCCCATTTGCCAAGACCTGTCAAAGATGATAGAGAGCAGTTCAGCAATCGCCTCTGCCAGTTCTCTCAGCGCACATGGATGCATCCCACTGGGGTCCATGGATTTGTATATATTGATTTTGGCTAGACACTCTCTGACCAGATCCTCCTTGAGCAATGGAAAGTTTTCTTTTCCCTAGGGTCTGGAATTCCTGAGGGCTAATTGTAGCAATACAGACTGAAGGAAAGAAGGCTTTCAGGATCTCTGCCTTCTCAAAGTCCCCTGTTAGCAAGGCTCTCATCTCATTTAGTAGGAGAACCACACTTTCCCTCGTCTTCCTCTTACTGTTTGCATACTTCAATAAGACTTTCTTGTTGTCCTTTACCTCCTTTGCAAGGTTTAATTCCAAGAAGGCCTTAGCTTTCATTATCGTATCCCTACAGGCCCTGACAACATTCCTATATTTTTCCCAAGTGGACAGTCCTTTTATCCACATTTCATGGACCTTCTTCTTTCCTTTCAGTTTATCCATGGGTTCCTTGCTCATTCACACAGGCCTCTTGCCACCTTCCCCCAATTTAGAGATGCATCAATCTTGAGCTTGGAAGAAGTGGTGTTTAAGTGACAACGAACTCTCATGGGCCCCCTTACCTTCTAATGCTCTAGCCCATGGGATACTTCCAAGTACATCTTTGAAGAGGCCAAAATCTGCTCTCCTGAAGTCCAGGGTAGCAATCCTACTTACTTCTTTACTTCTTCCACACTAGAGCTTGAACTCCACCACCTTGTGATCACTTCATCCTCAAGCACTCTTCTGGTCCTTTTGTCTAAATTAATGTTATGGTAGGAAGAGAATTCTGTAAAAATCCTTTTTAGATCCTCATTTTGACAAAGCAACAACATAAAATGAATTAAATGAGCATCAATATGCCTCATAGCCATATGCAAGCATAACTCTTAGGATTAATGATGTAACAAGAACCAAATACTTCCAGGCTTGAGTAAGCTAAATAAATACTCGAACGACATTTTTTAAAATGGTGTACGAGAATTATTTTAAAAAAACTTCTTCACATCAAAATACAGCATGAGTCTCACTTTCTTGATATAATCTATTTCAATAAATACCAAAAACAAACAAAAAAATCAACATCTTATTTGATTCCTTTTTCTAGAGAAAAATGTAATACAATAAAAATAGGAGTAGTTATTAGTCCAGCAAAGATATATTGAACTAGAAAGACAGCAAAGAGACCATCAGAGAAAGAAACAAATTAATCTATTTTTGGAACAAAAAAAAAAAGCTGACAAATAAAGGGAATAACATTTTTAGTGTAAGAAAATGTAAGTATTCCATGATTTGCTATGAACCACTGAGCAGTAGATTAATCTACATCCGTCTGTCAGGAAGACTGGTGGCTCTCTGATGCCTGCAAATACCAAGACCTTTTTCACCTAGAGAGTTGTTTTTGTGATATGCATTTCAAGCCTCTACGATTTTCCAGGGTTATTCTATTCACAGTAGAAAATAGTTAGCCATTTCTGATTCTGTTACTTGAAATAATGATCATTCTATACAAAAACTACAAATTAATAGTCATCAGCATCTATTGGGAATACATTTAGCTGATAGAAACAGATTGGGAGCAAGAGTTTCTTCTAAAAATAACCTTAATTTGGTAGCAATGGAATCACCCACCTAACAAATAGA
Source organism: Numida meleagris (assembly GCF_002078875.1). Classification (NCBI taxonomy): domain Eukaryota; kingdom Metazoa; phylum Chordata; class Aves; order Galliformes; family Numididae; genus Numida; species Numida meleagris. Next base: position 3,585,112 of record NC_034438.1, read on the forward strand.
AATTTAGTAAAAATTCTTAAGAAACTCTTTCAAATGTTTACAAAAGTTAAATAGAAAAGTGGAAACAAATAAAACAAACAAGCAAATCAAAAACTAAAAAAAAAAGTCAAATATCCTTATTTTGTTCAACAGGTAATAATATGATCTGTACTTTTGTCATTGACCGGCTACATTTTATGTTGCAGATAAACTTGGTTTTGATAGTTCTGTGACTAAGAACAACTGAAGTTAGCAAAAAGTTGTTCATTAGCTTCATCAATTTTCCCAAGTAGGACGGTGATAAAATCATTGGAATTAAATGTACTGATAGAAATTTTGGTCAAAGTTTGTGACTGCTTTTCTGTTTCTGGGATGAATTTTATACAATCCAAAGAAGATCAAGGGTCTTAGGCACCAGAAGAAGGCGTTTTCATGGGTCCAACTTTCTACTCTGTAGCTCTATATCAAGTTAGACTTGTTTTCTCCCATTTTATCTTGTTGATTTATTTCCAGTGATGTTAAGCCAGAATCCATTATGCAATTTTATAACTGTAGTGCAAAATTCTGTAACTTAATTTACCCTTCAAATTACTAATTTTTAGCTGAATGATGATAATTATATCTTGTGTTGAAGTACTGTGAGTGGCTTTTCTGACTCTGAGTAGAAAAGGATTTTAAAATCTGAAACAGAAATATTTGATGGCTAAATTATATAAGGTTACCATGAAGGTGTTAATTAAGTCTGAATGCATGGCTTTAGGGCATCTTTTGCTTCTGTGTTCAGCCAGGTAATGTTCATGGCTAGTTCATTTAATATCACAGAAAAAGTAAGTTTCAGTCAAGCTGAAGATATTCACAACTTTAAAGAAAATGCAATCATTCATACACAAGTGCTTGCTTTTTCAGTGATGACTTACTTCTGATTTGTAGGTTTGACCTACACTTCAAACTACAATAATTATAGTAATTCTTTTCTGTATAGCTGAGGGAAAATAGAAAGAAGTGGAATGTTTTCTCCCTGCTGTCCAAAACAAACAAAAAACCCTTAGGCTTTCATAAGTGTAGTTTCCAAATGATTCAAGATTGAGGTTCTGCAAATGCAAGTACTTTGTCTATGCACATGTTATCTCACTTAAATTCATCTCTTCAAAATAAAGGTGCTTTTCAATATTTTTAAGAAAATCTATAGCAAGATGAAGTTCATGAGGGAATCACCACTTTAATTCGAAGCAGTTGGGTAGCCTGAAATATCTATTTGATTCAACAAAGGACAGAAAAGTATGCTTATACTGAGGTATAAGACTTGACATGGGGTGATGAAACCCCACAACACTTTATAAGCCAAGCCTGCAAAATAATCAGTTACTTAGTCCTAAGTGTTCAAATCAGTGTATATGGGTCTTAGTGATATGAACCCTATAAGAGTCAATAGGATTTTGATACATCATCTAATCATGCTCTGAAAATACACTTCTTATCTAGAGATGTCTGAAGCTGAAAGTGAATATATCCCTTATGAGAAGCATACTTTTTTCCAGACAGAAATTCTACAAAATCCATTACAGGACAACCACACAGGTATTTTTGTAACAGAAGAAACGTTAGCTTAAAAGCAGAAGTGTCATGTGATTTTGTTGACATGCAGGAAGGATTTCTTTTAAAAACAATGTTTCCTAATCCAGTACATAACTAGTAATAGGCACTAAAGGGTAGAAGTTATTGTTCGTAGGAAACTAAATATAGATTAAATTCTAGTTTATAAAAAAAAAAAAAAATTCCATTAGACAAGGAAACTTGTAAGTTAGTGTCCAAAAATGCGTTGTCCTACTACTAAATCCATGAAATTTGCCCATGTGGATGATACATTTTTCATTCATCAGTTATTGCACTGTTAAATAACACCAGGTCCATTTGAAAAATTGAATGTAACATCATTGATATATGATCTATGGTTTTCTCCCCCATAATTTGTAATCCTTGCAAATTTATTCTTTCTTACTAAAACAACTACTGATTCAACAAAATAGTAGAAAGCAAACTGAGAGTTAGCAACATTCTCAGTGACATTAAACTATTTTTCAGATAAGATTCAGAATTAACCACTACAAGTGCATTGGGCTCTATCTGCATAAGCTGTATTCAGGCATTGGGAATAGACTAGAAATGACTGAGAATCATAGGGACATTATTTCTTTTAATAACTATAAATATCTACATGTGAGTTATTCTCCCAATCTCCTTTATAATCAAAAACTGAGTAAGAACAGTGTTGTTCTATATTCCTGTTTCTGAAACTGTATTTCAGAACACTGTCATCCATGTGGCCACCATTCCACAATTTAAAACACTAAACACCACCTTAAAACTAGCTCTGGGACTGGAACAGAGAACAATTCCTTTTCCTTGATGCATGGCGTGCTAACCAGTAGTAAATAACTGTTTTCTCTCTGTATTTGTCATACATATTGCACAATTCTGCTTTTACATGGTGGAGGGGCCTTCTACTTTCAGACTGTTTTCTACTAATGCAGGATCAGATTCAAATTGCAGTTTCCTAACATCTGAACCAACAGGAATTCCAGACCGTTATGCAAAGTCTAGTACAAAATTTTAAATATCTGTGGTGTGTCCATTACTTTTCATCATTAATATGTCTATTTTTTTTTCATCTCAGTAAGAAGGAAGCACCACAAATCTTTGTAACCTGCAAATGAATCTAGGCATCTAAATCTATTAATTTACTGCTTACAATGGAAGCAACTGAAAAGAAAATAAGCTTGCTTTTTCAGAGATTGTAAGATATTGACATGGTAGTCTAAAAGTGCAACTCAAGGTTTTGCTAGGACTTTAATATATATTAATGAGAGATAGAGATTCACAGGAGTAAATAAAGATTCTTTCCCACTAACATTCAGTATCCAGTGCCTCTCTTGAGCAGTAAAAGTCATTATTTTCTTTCTGTACATACTGTCCTACTTTGTTATGTAGCAGTTTTCTTCATTTATATCTTTTGAATCCAAGTACCTCTAAAATGCTCATAGCTTTCCACTTCTACAAGAATCAATATTTTATTATTTTATAAAGTAATTGTATTCTTTGTACAGTCAAAGTTTCTCATAGATGCACTTTTGCAAGGAAATTACTCAAATGTACATTAGGAGCAATCATAGTCCCTCTTACATATCCCTTTTATAAATCCTGTGAGCATTTTGTCTTCCTTTTTTTGTTATTCAGATTTTAGGGTGGATAATCTGAAGATACTAGAATACCTTGGACAGTAACAAACTGTATTTTGTAGTGATCATTTTCCTATGTGTATACTTTAACATCCGCAATTCTTTAAACGTGACACAGATGAGTTTTACAATTTGAAGGATGGGGAGAAATATATATATATGCATATATATATATACCTGCAACCTTAATAGAATTTTATAGGCTGTTTGCACCTTACTTTAAGTTATGGTTGAATAAGCATTTATGGAATAAACATAAATGTGTATGGTAAATGTGTACAAGTGGAATTGGGTAAAGAAAGATGGAACTTAAGCCTCCTGTCAGTCTTTCTGCATGTACTAGTTTTAATTTGGTGACTATGTAATATGAACATTGAGGCAAGAGTTTGATATATTAAAATACTGATTAATTAAATAGCATAGTGAATCTGGATCTCAGTAGAAAATCTGAAACAGAATTGATGAGCATATAATGTTACTGTTTCTATTTTCTCAGATCTGTAGTAAGAATTTGCTGCCTAAGTGTATACTGAACTGCATGTTGTCTTTTTGTTGTTACTCCTTGATACTACTAAAGATTCATGAGGAGAACTGGAAGGCACAGAAGTGAATACTGATCCAAACATTCTATGGCAACTAATAATTTTGGATGTCACAGTTTCTGATGTTTGTAGCCTGACCTGACACCTGAATTTCTGAAAAGCTTTCTGTATCAATGCCCCAAATAGCTAGCCCCTGAATATAGACTTAAGGAAATTTACTTTTTAACAAACATTTATTTTTAAATGAAAAGTAAATGAGGCAACTTTGTGGGAATTCATTTTCTTATATGAGTACGGAGATTCAAGAGTCATTTTATGTCTGTTTCCTTTGTGATTGAAGGGAATGCCTTCTTTCAGCAGATTAAAAGCAATCCTTCTATTCTGCTTGAATGTCAGTCACCAAAAGGATATTAGTTACAAGTATACATCCCATTTTACACCTTCTATCCTGTTATCTAATATATGTTCCCTACAGAAGGAAATAAAGATACAGAAAGTGATGTCCAGCTTATCACATAGTATAATTCATACCCATGTCACGAGTGATAATAAAAATCCAGACTTGCTGACAGTTCTGTACTATCTCATGAAAGGGAAGGAGGGAGGAGAGGAAGCTTATGATTTTCTGAAATGGTCATAAATGTGCTTTTTGATGAAATACAGGCGGGAAAGACATGAACCTATAGGTAGATCTATATGAACTCAGTCGAGTATGTCAGGAGAGATGATTATTCCTATGAAAATTGAGTAAATATCCAGGGTAAATTAAATGTAATTACTGGGTGAAATTTGGAGTTTAGTTGAAATGAAGATGAATTCTGGGTTCCGGCAGCTGACTGAAGTACTGTCCCATTCTGGAAATAGATCCACAGTCCCCCAAGTCTGCTGACTGATGGTATGATACTTCTATTTCTAATATTTTTAACACTGAATAATTTTTTCAGAAACTCTAGGCTGGAAAACAGAGGTAGTTTTTAGCTGAGTGAGCCTATGACTGAGTTGGATGTGTTTCTATATAATAGAGCCTTATCAATCCCATTTTTGTCAAAGGTGCAGTAGAGCAAATGTAATCTGTCCTAACTTACAGTAGCCAATATTCAGTGGGTTAGTATGTTCCTATACAAGATGTGAGTTGTATGGTTAAGTTTCTATATTCCTAAAAAGAGCTGAGGAGATGGAATCTCATTTCTGTCTGTTTTTACCTTGCATTTGATGATGCAGACTCCTGGCACCATAAGGAGAATTGCCCGATACCTCTCTTTTTCCTGAATTTCTTATTAACTAGAAGTAAAGCTCTTTTACTGAAATGTGACTTCAGAGTTTCAGAACTGTAATGCAAAAAATACTGCTTTCATGAACAAAACAAGCTCTATCCATCATGATATTTTTTAAAGAAATCACTTGTACTGTTTCATCATAGGCTCATTTTAAGCATGCTATTTGGATGGAGAAGCTGAAGATAAATACCTGGAGTGAAACTAGAGTGGCGAGGTGCTGGAACAGGCTGCCCAGAGAGGTTGTGGGTGCTTCATCCCTGGAGGTGTTCAAGACCAGGTTGGATGGCGCCCTGGGCAGCCTGGTCTAGTACCAGATCTGGAGGTTTGTGGCCCTGCCTGTGGAAGGGGGTTGGAACTTAATGATCCTTGGGGGTCCCTTCCAACCCAGACTATTCTATGATTCTATGGAAGAAAAATGTGGAGTTTCCAAATTGCCTTAGTTGTCCAAATGACAACATTTCTGGGTATGACAAGCCCCTTGCAAAACTTCTGAATAGGCCCGGGAAATAGTTACTCTTCAACTGCCCTGGGATTAAGTAATGTAGGATACTCTTCTTCTGGCAAATATACAACAATGTCCTTTAGACAGTCTGGATTTTTATCTGTGAAGGATCTGGTTATCCTCTCTCCATCTTTTTCTCTCTCAGTCTTTTTTTTTTTTTTTTCCTGCTGGTTTTCTTTCTTCTTGTCTCTCTTCGTCATTCTGTCTTTGTTTTTTGTTTTTTTTTTTTTTTAAATTATTATTATTATTTCATTTCTCCTTTGCTTTCTTGCTCCCCTCCTCTTTTTTTTTATTCTCTCTCCATCTGTATCTTTTCCTTGATATGCTATTTTGCCCTGGTTCCTTCAGCTCAATTTGAGTCTGTACAGTTTGGAAATATCTGGAGAGGTTGTTGCCATTCACTTTGCAGCAAGCTAAGAAACACAGTGGTAATAGTAATATTACTTTATCATAGTGCTTCTTCTGCAGGTAGCTCCCAAAGCCTTTTGCAAATTCTAGTTAGTATCATTTCTACTGTTCTGTTGATTAATAGTCTTAAACATAGGCTTGTATGCCCAAGTGCAGTGGCAGTAAGTTTTAGGAGTGTTGCTATAGGGCACTCTTTTCAGAGCTCAAGGGATGTTATTTAAAATCAGGGCTTGTCATACATTATGTTAGGCCATATGCTCTGACTGCTCTGTGGATACTGTTCAGCACTGGTGCATAGCCTCCGGTGTCAGATGTAAAATGAAACTCCAGTTTGAAATCTATACCTGTCATGTTTTCATGTTTTTGGGTCCCTGAGCACTTCAGGTAATTCCAGAGACACCTGTTTGCTAGAAACAGTTTCAGACTTTGCAAGCAATATATAGGCTTATGATTTATGGATGTGTCGGACTCTTGCACTTATTAAGAGTTTTGGAGTACTTCAAGTAAGCATTCTGTAAATTTTAAATTAACTAAGACACATTCTTAACAGAATTCCCAATTCTTAGCAGAAACCCATGTGATTATCCCTGTCCTACAAATGATTGCAGGAACTGCTACAAAACTCACCAGTTTCTTCCCATTGGTAAAATATTTTCCATTAGATGAATTTAAAGGAGCCTGGGTAGCTTCGGGTGGGCTACCCAGACCTAAAAGCTGTATAAGAGCATATCACAAATACCATGATATTCTAACAAGAAGCCTGAGGCCAGTCATAAGAGATTTCAGGGCCCAGAGAAGACAGGCGTTGAATTCAGGTGCACAGGTAATGTTTTTTGTTTCTCTCAATCATGCTCTCGAGAAGAAATGACAGGACATACGGAAATAGAAAAAAAACAGGGTAAGTTCAGACTAGATAAAAGGAGAAAATTTATTACTGTAGGAGTGGCCAAACACTTCATAGGGAGGGCATTGATGACCCATGCCTGTCAGTGTTCAGGAGGCACTGGATAATGCCCTCATTAATATTCTCTAACTTCTCTTCAGCCTTGAAGTGTTCAGGCAGTTGGATTTGATGATCCAATCAAATTTGATTCCAACTAAACCTTCTCACATTCTACTATATTTACCAGAAAACATAAAAAAAAAGTTTTCATTTTTGAATTTGATAACATTAGACACCTTGTCTCCTTCTTTAGTTCTTAAAACTATTTTAAATCAATGTTTTACAGAAAAAAATTGTTACATACTATATTTTTTTGTTGTTTCTGAAGTATATATTAGCAATACCTTTTCTTTTTCTTTGTTTTTATTCATTTTTCATTTTTTTTTCTTTTCCTGGAGATGGAATTATGCTATTAACAACACTTCATACAGCACTTACAGAGCTGTTGTACTTGAAGCTTCTAGCCCTACACAAGGATCCAGTTTTATCTTTTCACTTTGATCTGTAGTATATTCAGATGTCATAACATGTCCATTTTCTTACCACTAATGTCTATGGAAATGTTATCAATTTCCTAAGTCTCTCTGGTATATTTGTTAAATCTGTGTGGTTGGATATTTTTAGTAGTGTTACATCAGTATTCAGCTAGAGATCGGCTCTTGTATAGGTCTCAGCTGCTGCTGGTACGCACAAGGAACTGCACCAACCACAAGAACTTGCCAGCCCATAGGATCAGCCTGCCTCTCCGTCTTCAGTCCTTTATCACTTAGGATTATTCATGAAATAGGTACTTAATTTATACAGAACTTCATAATCCTGCAAACAAATACTCCTACAGTTAGTATTAGTTCTCACCGTACATGAATGTATCATGTTAGTGAAGGCATGCAGAATCTTATCAGCTAGAGGTCTGGCACTTTTATTTCTTTAAATGGTTTAACTTGACAAGTAAAACAATTCCTTCTGTAAAGTTATCTCTGGTAAGCAGTTTGTTACAATATTAGATCAGTAAATGCTTTTCTCACAGGTCAGTGAATACTTGAATGTGGATCTGAAGCACACCACATTTCAGATGGCTGCCAAATCCGAGATTTTGGAAGTCTAGAGGCCTAGTAATATACTGTACCTGAACGATTTTGCCAAAATGGAATGTGGATCTTCAAAGTGAACAAAATTTATGCACATTTTGGTGGAAAATGAGAAAAAAAAAGTGGTGGCTCAAGTGGAAGAAATTTCTAGACTAACAAATGACTTATCATTTGAAAAGAGTTTTATGATAATTTGAGACCCTTTACCTTTCTATCTATTTCAGCATGAACAACAAAGAGAAAAATAAATCTATGGCAGCATGATGCTCAAAACGTGGTCTCATTCAAATCTGATCATTTTGCTTGTAGACTTAATTCAGCTGAAATAAAAGTAAAAATCTGTGAGTTGATAGTTGTCATATAAACCATGACCTCTCAGACAACTATCTTCAGAAGAATCATGTTTTGCTATACCAGGGATATGCATGTGCATAAACATATATGTGTACTCACATGTCTCATGTCATAATTCATTTGAAGAGTACACTGAAACGTTATGAATTTGAGAAAGCAATATGATGTTAGTCATTTTTTTTTTTTAGGAATTAATGTGTGAGATCAATAACCACAACTATTCATCGGTTTGAAGAAGAGGAGGTAGATAGGATAAATCTGTATGGTTTGAAGAGCCATGTAAGTCATACTCTACATGACTGACTAATTTTGCCCAAAGTTTGGGGCAACAAGCAACTGGTAAATTAGGTATACTTCTAAAACAATTTTACTGGATACTGAGCAAAAAATAATAGGGTTATAGTTGAAATATGATATAATTTTAATTTCAAACTGAATAAGAGCCTGTGATTAGCACACTAGAAATATCTGTGAAAGAAATTTTATAATTGTTATATGTGATATCCACATAAAATAAAAGTATATTGAACAAGAATATGTTAATAGCAGAAAATTTATAAATAATTGAATCTAGCAAATCGTAAGTCATATTGCCAGTGCTTTGGGAAAGAGAATGAAGATCTACATAAAAAAATAAAATGCAGGAGAAAAATGCTGTATTTGACATTACTGTCTTAAATGCAACTGGATGCTAGGCAATTGCTCTGTTGTAAAATGCATTGATAAAAAAAAAATTGTGATTAATTTGACAGTATCAGTCTTAATAGTCTGCCTTTAATTCAAAGTTCCCGAAGATCAAGAACTCTAGAAAATCAAATTTCCTTAAGTTTCATTGGGCTGTCAATTAAATTTGACTGATTACACTCAATATTATCCTACAAAGATAATGCAAAAATAATTACTATGCTGTGCAAATTGCAGCAAGACAAGAATAGTTTACAGACTTAGGGAAATATATGGTAATATGCACGCAAGCTCTCTAGAAACTGGAATCTCCATTTTAATACTACCAATGTCTTTCCAATGTCAGACTCAGTGATTTTTTATGGGATTCATTATAGTGCATTTCTGCTACAATTAGAAGATTCCTTAATGTGGTTCATAGCCCATACCTGCCAGATGAATCACTATTACATATACATGAGAAGAAGAAAGAAATGCAAGCTGGTAAACTCATTTCTCCATGTTTACACTGGGAGAGATTTCTTTAGGTTTCTGAGCGTCCAGGGGAAGATCATTCTCTGGAGATCTTTTTGAGCTCTGTATATGTGCAAGTTGGGCTACTAAAATGTCCTTTATTTAAAATCTATTTTTTTTAAGCCCTGTTTGAATGATTGGTTGAATAAGAAGATATAAATTAGATAATTCTGTCATTCTTGCCTTGAAAGAGTGCTAACATTGAGCACAAGTAGAAAAAAAAAGCTTGAAAGATGAATATTATCCTTTAAGTAAATTTAAGTGATGTGGTAGTGACATTTTTTATACAATCAAATAAATCTACATTACTAATAGCCAAAAGAAGAAGATGTCAAAAATAATTAAAGATAATTAAGGAATTATTAAAGCTATGCCATGAGTTATGTACCAATTACAGTAAATAGAAAAGAATGGTATTGTTCTTACATATGAGTGTACTTTCTGTACCTAAATCAATCAATAAATCCTTTTGGCTTTAACACTTTTTTCCTGTGTAAGATTTTCATAAAGAAAAATAATTCAATTCTTAGAATTGTATATAATGAGGTACGTGATAAATCTAGACACCATTAACTTCAGGAAAACTAGGGATTATCCTGCCACCCTAAAAAGCAGAACACTAATTCCATTATGTAAAGAAGTAATACATGCTGTAGTCTTTATCTTAAGAGAGAAGTTTAATTAAAAAAGAACACGAATGTTTTCACTCTTAGGGTAGAGGATAATCTCTTTTCAGGGAAATCTAAAAGACTGATCTGTTTGCAGAGCTATCAACATTTCACTTAACCAAAAATAGTTTGCCTTTTCTATTCCCTTGTTAAAAAAATAAATAAAAAATGAAGAAAGAAAGAGTAGTATTCCTTTCATTTTAAGCTTGCACAATTTTGCAGATCTCATAATCTTGCTGGAGAAAGAGGGGATTTCATGTTCTAGAAAATATTAATAGTAGGCAGGCAATAGTTATATCAGAGCTGCTTTGTGCTTCTCATCCAGTTAAGCTACTGAAAGATATTTTTTGGCAAAACTGATCTCAGAGTGGGTCTTTAGATGTGAGGATGATTTACTGTACTGATTTAAGATGGATATACTCTACTAAAACATTAAGTAATCATACAATCATAGAATGGTTTGGGTTAGAAGGGACCTTGAAAATCATACAGTTCCAACCCCCCTGCTATAGACAGAGACACCTCCCTCTAGACCAGGTTACTCACAGCTCCATCCAGCCTGGCCTTGAGTGCTTCCAGGGAAGGGGCATCTACAGTCTCTCTGGGCAACATGTTCCAGTGTCTCACCACCCTCACGGTAAAGAATTTCTTCCTGATATCCGGTATAAATCTACCCTCTTCCAGTTTGAAACCACTTCCCCTCCAGTTTGAAACCAGTCCCTCCCCAGCTTTCCTGCAGGCCCCCTTCAGGTACTGGCAGGATGCTCTAAGGTCTCCTCGGAGCCTTCTCTTCTCCAGGCTGAAGGATCCCAGCTCTCTCAGCCTGTCCTCAGAGGGGAGGTGCACCCACCCTCTGATCATCTTTGTTGTCCTCCTCTGGACCTGCTCCAACTGCTCCATGTCCTACTCCAGATCAGGACGCAGTACTCCAGGTGGTGTCTCATGAGAGCAAAGTAGAGGGACAGAACCATCTCCCTTGAAGTGCTGGTCACACTTCTCTTGATGCAACCTAGGATGCGGTTGGCCTTCTGGGCTGCAAGCACACATTGCCAGCTTATGTTGAGTCTTTCATCAGCCAGCACTCCTAAATCCTTCTCCTCTGAGCTGTTCTCCAAACAGTTGCTGCTCAAGGGTAAAGAGAATGTGAATATCGTTTGGAGAAATTCGTTGAAAAGTTGAAGACATATTACCACACAGAAGAAGGGAAGAAGGCAGACAAAATGTTATGTCATTTTGATACCATTGTAATGTAAGAGTATTTAAAGTCATTTTTGTATGAATAAACACACAAAGCTTGAATGAAAGCCAAAAGAAGATTCCACAAGAAAAAAAAAAAAAAAAAAAAAGCAAGATGTTTGAGCTGAAATGAATTAGACCTTAAATTATACTTAAAATCATGTGGAAATAATGGATTTGTAGAAAAATAGACTATGAATTAGTGTTTGATTTTTAAATTAAATGNAAACACACAAAGCTTGAATGAAAGCCAAAAGAAGATTCCCACAAGAAAAAAAAAAAAAAAAAAAAGCAAGATGTTTGAGCTGATGTGAATTAGACCTTAAATTATACTTAAAATCATGTGGAAATAATGGATTTGTAGAAAAATAGACTATGAATTAGTGTTTGATTTTTAAATTAAATGTTGTCAACTTTTTATCTCAATGATTGAAAGGTATGCGTACAACACAGAACAGCAACACTGAGTAGTAAACTTTTTGTTCACAAGGTGAGAGCATTACAGGGATTGTTCTGAGATGATACAGGACTAATTAAGGATTCCTGAAATCCACTGAAGGTCTGTCATCTGAAGTATCTCAGAAGCTTGGCTGTGTTCCAGTATTCAAGAATCCTTTACAGTCTGTAGTTAACAGAGAGAACATAAATTCCTCTGATGTCTTTGTTGGCCTCTATCTGGCATGGTATTTGTGTATTCCATCCCGTTAAAGATCCACTATTGTCTCAGCTTTTTCCTTTTGTCATATTGTCAAGAAACCTTTACAGCAAAAAGCTGCAGCAAAACTAAAGTGAAAAATGTTTTCAGTCTAGCCCTCTTCATTAATAACTGTGGATATATCTTCCAGAGACATTAATATCCACAGAAAGCAAAAGTGACAAAACCTGCCTTAGGAACAAACAAATATTTGGGACTTGGGAAAGGAGTAAATGTCTTTCCAATTCAAATTTTGTTCATGAGAAAATGAGACACGACCTTTGTTTTCACTTTTTACTCTATAGCAAATTATGTGGCTTTTCAATAATACCATTCTTACCATTTTTATCCTTGGGCAAACATAGCCAATAAGAAAAAAATAAAACATTTAATCACTGAATGCATGCTTCTAAATATTGGTGTAGACTAGTACTTTTTTCAAAAAAAAATTCTGTTTATGTTATATTGTGCATATATATATATGCTGTTCTTTATGTATTTGTACATATCCGCTTATGTACATGGTGACTCCAAATATTAAATTCATCAGAAGAAAAATGTCCTATTAGATATTCATCAACATAATAGAGTGAAATTTTGGAGACAAGTGTAATTTTTAGCTTTTGGATATCATTTGTCAGAAAGATAATTTTAATAGCAAAGATACATATATTTTGGACAGACATAAGATACCTCATCTCAGTCTCTGAGCTCAGTTGTTGAAAGGAATTTAGGCTTTGGCCTATCCGTGAGACACTTCTCTATCAGTGAGTAAATATGAATTTGGGAAAGCACCACTATAAAGGCTTTTTTTTCTTAAACCAATCGTAATTCCAGATAGCAATATCCGAGCTTATTAAAAGCTTCTGTGAAATTCTAGACTATTTAGGGTCAGACTAGGCACTTCCGGGAAAGAAACACAACCTTACTTTGGTAAGGACAGGGAAATAGTGGGAATGTAAAATTAGCTTGTCTTAGAAATTTGCTTGCCTGGCAACATGTTGATTATATGCCTTCAGTAAAAACTTGAGATGACTTTGTTGAACTTCATATGGCTTGGCCTGCTTATGAGCTCTTCATGTTAAGTAAGACTTTTTTTTATCTTTCCCTAAGACCTCTCTATCCTGTTCATTAACTGCAGCCATTTGAGAATATCCTCAGTACAGAATTTGGGAAAATGTGTTTTACTTATTGAGATAAATCTGTCCTCCCAAGAGAATATACAATTTCGTTATGTAGTCTTTGTTAAGAGCACTTCAGGTAGATACGAAAGATTTTATCTAGCTAACCACTTTTTATAATTTCATCTCCTTTCTTTTTTATATTACATCTTCAAAAGAGTTAGGCTTTTCTTGGAATGTAGTTTCCCAGAATTTTTTTGTGGTGATAATATGTCACACAGTGATAATTCAGACTTTTTTTTTTTTACCTTCAATCACACTGTATTTCTGCCAGCTTCATAGTGATATCACTGAACATTTAATTTAATGATTGTTTTGATGAGAGAAAAATTGATGCTTTGGGTACCTGAATAAGAACTTTTGGTGATATCAATGTGTTACTGACAGCTGCAAGGAAGTAAATGTTTGGTGAATGTAACCTCACAATCAGTACAGTATTCTGATGTTCAGACCAGTTTCAAGTCTTTATCCCTCTCCTTCCAGACTGAAAATTGTCTTTTCTTTATAGAACAGGGAATACTACAGGTTACATGAAAACTGATATGAAAGCTTGAAAATACAAATTTAACAGATCACCTAATGCACATTCTTATCTTGTATAATTGTTTACTAAATTTGAGTACAATAAGGGATGTTAAGCATTTCCAAGTCCTAAGAACTGGAGTTGTGCACCAGACATTTGAAGGACATATACGTATTTACTAAAATCAGTTTTTTTTCAGTTTAAGCTGTTAGTGTTATAATGAAGCTTACTGTAATGGAATATTTCACTCATGCTTAATTAACAACATTTTAAAATTGCTGAACTACTATGATTTTCATACCATGTACAGTTTAAATTAACTCTTTTCCAAACACATATGCCTGTTGATCTTACCACGTTTTGTAAGAATAATCTCTTTAAACTGATTAACAGATTGACTAATGTCTAGTGTCTAGTGCCTTTAACAGAAGGAGGTCTTGAACTGTAGTGGAAGTCAGAAGTGGAATCTTTGTCATCTTTTACACTAAACCTCTGTAGGAATTTTCCAAATAAATCAATTTGCATTTTTTTTTTAATCTGTCTCTAAACGCACTTAAGAGTTTAAATGCAGATCTCAGATTTATTCTCTCATGCAGAATTCTTACTGTTTTCAGTGCTGGTTTTGCATATGAAAGGGATCCCTCCAAACATACTGGGAGCTGTAAAAATAGGTATTATCATCAGGATTCTACTACATTTTAACATGATGCTGTTGTAAAATGTACATGCTTGTTTATACATTCCTAAATAAAATGATTAATAAAATATTTTATCTTTTTTTCTTTTTTCTTCTTCTTTTTTTTTTTTATGATGTGCAAAATAGTCTCCTTTGTACGCAGTATTCAGAAAGTCAGTACTAGACAGGGCAAAGATGAAATCATTAAACAAAAATTGCTGCCCATACAACTGGCAGTAGAATATTGCTGTCAGTATATGTAATAGAGTTTCTGTAGTATGCTTCCAGATACATTAACATGACAATGACATAATTTCAGAACTTCTTTTAAAAAATATACACCTATTGAGAAATAGTCAGATATTCTTCTATCTTGTGAATATTATTTCACTGATGTCAAAATGAAGAAAATAATGCAATAGTTTTCTATGAGGATAAGCTTTTAGACATTGTCCTTCTGCAATTTTTGTTATCCTGATGAAATAAATTGGCTGAGAGCATTGAAGTCATATGGACAGAGAATCATAGAATCATAGAATGGCTTGGATTGGAAGAGACCTCAAGGATCATCAGGTTCCAACAACCCTGCCTTAGGCAGGGTTGCCAACCATTAGATCAAGTACTAGACCAGGTTGTCCAGGGCCCCACCCAACTTGACCTTGAATGCTTCCATGCATCTACAACCTCTCTGGGAAACTTGTTCCAGGACCTCAACACCCTCTCAGTGAAAAACTTGTCCCTAGGGCACCCAGGGGGCATGAAGGAGAACAGTTATTAACAGTGAACCAGTCTAGAGAAAGGAAAACAAAGGTAACATCGTAAAGATACTTGGTCAAATCCAAACACATCAGCGAAATAACATAGTTGTATCCATATAGTACAACAATGGGATGGAACATGGCAGAGCTGGGGAAGGCAGTGGTGAGCTGCCTATAATCTTCAGTGATGATCACAGAATAATAAATTGGAAGGGACCCATAAGGAACATCGAGTCCAACTACTGTCTCCTCCCAAGACCACCGAAAAATCAAATCACACGTCTGAGAGCGTTGTCCTGACAGTTCTTAAAATATGGCAAGCTCTTGTGCTATGACCACTTCCCTGGGTAGCCTATTCCAGTGCTCAACCACTCACTCAATGAAGAAGCTTTTCCTGATATCCAGCCTGAACCTCCTTTGTCACAGTTTCATGACATTTCCTTGGATTCTATTAACCTTTCGCCTCCCCTTGTGAGGATCTGTAGTCCACAATGAGATCTACTCTCAGTCTCCTCTTCTCTAGGCTGAACAAAGCAAGAGGCTTCAGCCACTCCTCATGCAGCTTCCCCTCTAGACCCTTTGCCATCTTTGTAGCCCTCCTTTGGATACTCTCTAAGAGTTTTCTCTCCTTTTTGTATTGCGGCATCCAAAACTACACACAGTACTCAAGGCAAGGCTGAACTAGCGCAGTGCAGAATGGGATATTCTAAGCATGTAATGTAACAGTAGTAGATGCAAATCCATATTGTATGAAGACTTGAACCAAATAAGTGTTTAAATTTTGGAGACACATTTCAAAACAGACAGTGGAGAGTCTTAGGGAACAAAAGTAACATAAATTCCCTGTGAAAGAGGAATAATGGAGTAGATTTTCTGGTAGAAAAGAAGAGATATGAATGAATATGAAGAGGCAACAAGGCTTGGGAAAACAACATTCTCTGTATTTGTCACATTAATTTGCATGAACTAACTCACTACCTAAATTTGTGTTAAGTACATTTACTACATCCTTACATAATAGCTGTAGCAGGTAGGATGAGAAGCGAAAGACTATCCCTGTAATAAAAGACATTTGAATTTTGAAGAAATTTCTGGTAGGATAGTGAGGAAATTTATTTCAGTGTTTCAAACTATGTAGTTTCTGTCTCTGGAAGACTTTAAAGTAAGGTTAAGCAAGTATTTTCCAAATAAAATAAAAGGATGTATGTAGTCTTAAAGGGATGCAAAAGATGACCTTTTCAGAGCTCATCCAACCCTATCTTTGTGGTATTTCATACTGTAGTCATGCTTATCATTTTCCTTCCTAGAAAAAGCACTGGAAGGTGAATAAACATATTTGTGCTCACTGTGAACATGTTTATGTGGTATAAATGCTTTCTGGTCTTCATGATTTTCACATTCTGAATTTCAGTCTTGTATCTGAAAGTATAAACTTGCTATCTATGAAAGTAATTAAAATTCAACATAAATCCATAAATGACCTGCTATCATTAATAATTTTGGAGAGTAAGATCATAAATCATTTGTGAAACCCAAATGGAACCCCAAAGAAGATAGCTTTTCTCTTTGACATACTCGAGGACATGATCTTCAACAGTTGTTCTAGAAGTTAACGAACTGTCATCTCCAAGAACTTCTAAAAGTTATATTCTTTGAGTGTTCTCAAGAATGCGACAAGCTTTCCTGCTTCTCAGATATTTATACAACAGGTGCAGTATTAGTTGCATTGTTTCACCTGGGATACACAACAAAATTGCTCTGAACTTGTGGCAAACCTGCCTTCCTTGATAACAAGACTAGAATCACAATGTTCTATTATTCTGTGAGCTCCAAATTTGTTTTTGTATTCTCTGTTAATAGTCAATTGCATGTCTTATTTCCTTTCATTTGCAGTTGTCATTCAACATACTAATAAGGCTTAAATTAAAATGCATTACAGCACAGGCATGGGACAATATGTTGTCTGACAATAGGGATAGAAATAAGAACTTCAGAACAAAAGGCATATGTCTTAACAGCTTGAGCTAAAAAGCTGACTTCAAAGTGGGATGTTGTCAAGCGTCCCATCAAGTGTACTGAGGGATGTGTGGCACAATTAGACATCATACAGATGAGTAATTTAAAGAATAAAAAAGGGATAGGGATTGTCTAAGCAAGTCAGGGTGTCTCTGGCAGATGGGTGATTGAACCCCTGAGTATTTCTAGTAGGAGTATGAATTACAAAAATGCAAAGCTGCTTCTGTAAGGTGCTGGAAGTTCCTTACTATTATGATTCACAGGTGCTCAACATATTTAGGAATGAATACATTAAGTTTATTAATATAAAAGATATTTTTTTAATTTTTGAAGTCCCCTAGCAATTACTCTATCATACTACCTTCACTCAGAATTGATCAAGTTAGGATAGTGTAGCTTTTCTCAGGAGTACATTTGATCAATACTCCTGTGCTGTCAGTAATTTCTACATTACCCCCCCCTTTTTTTTTGCCAGCACTTAAGCAACATGGGCTTAAATGTTTTTTTTTTTTTTTTTTTTTAAATGAAGAATTATTTTTACATTCTCTCTGCTGTACTTAACATGTAAGCATGAAGAACAAAAAAAAAAAAATGGTCAGTTGTTCCATAAAGGAATGGCCCCACTGGGCTCACGCATATTTGCTTATTAAATGGTTCACATGACTTGACACCCATCATTTACTGGAACACAAATCAGTCAAGATTTGCATTTTGCATGCTATTTAAATTTTTAAACTCATGAGCTCACTACCTAATGACAAGAATATTTATCCAGGTTAATTGATAAAATCTCTTCAACATGAAGTGCTCTAGGAAACAATTTCAGAGCTTTTACATGTTGTATTAACATCTCATTATTTTATTCAATATCCCCAGAGCAAGTGCAGATGTAGGATGAATAGAAATACTTTCTAACTACATTTTCTCATGAAAAAGCTCATCTTCTAAAATGCTAAGTTATTTTTTGCTTAAGAACTAAGCTTGCTCAAAGATCAGTATTACCAGTCAAAACATAAAAATTCATCTTGCTAGATTTTGAATACTGATTTTTTTCAGTTAATAGTTCATTTGTTTGTTTGTTCTCCTAAGTTATTTTGAATAACAAATTAAAAGGAAATTTAAAAAAAAACAACACAACAGATTGACTCTGTGGTAAAAAGCAATAAGTAAACAGCAATAAAGTCTGAATTTATTAAATAAATGATTCATTACAGGTTAGCACCCCAAGCTTTTTTCCAGTCATTGCAGCTCCTGTTGTTTGCCTGAGGACAGTTATCTATGAATTTGCATCATGATAAATGCATTCTTCTAGCAAGGAAACAAAGGAATGAAACAGAGGTATAGAATTTGTAGTGGAAATTACTACATATTTTAAAAAACTATTTAAAAACTATTTAAAAAATAGTGCCTCCATTTTGACTGTTGCATTTGGTAATGTATCTTCCCGTTGTCCATAAAGCTTCTGCACTACTGATTTTTCCTTTAGTTTTAAGTGTTTCAAGATGAATCATTTCAAATCATCTCAGTATTTTATTATTATTATTATTTTGGCAGCAAACTGGAAGCAAAACCTTGTACCTTTTTTACATAGGTGGGAGAAAGAAGACTAACTGATGTCATAAATGGAAATGAAGCTAAAATGCTTGTCTTCCACTGAAGTGAATGAAACCAGGGCAGAGGAGCCTGTCAATAGGAAGTTATAGCAACAAACAGTAGAACAATTCCTGCATTATAAATGGGAATGTAGTATCACCCTTTATGTCCCTATGAAAATGAAATAGTTAGGAGGATATATACAGATAGGAATTTGTCCATTTTTTAATAAAATGTAATAATACTTATTAAGCTGTTGACAGTTTAATAAACATGAATCTTTGCCTTTAAATGGATAATTTAAATTGTTAGTCTTCAAGAAGAGTGGAATAAATACCTGTTTCTATATTTAAAATTCTGTCTTCTGTTTTTCTAGATTTTCTTAAAATATGAGCAAAATAATTTCCATTTACTTCTGCCTTATTTTTCTCCTTACATAATTCTGATTAGTAAAATTGTCCATTTCCTTTAATCCTTCTTACTTTTGAGATGCAAAAAAAAGATTTCTGGCAGATAATATCAGCAGGGGGAAAAACAACAACAACAACTAATTCTTATGTATCACATATATATATATATAGTTTTCACTAATATTTCTTTTAAGTTTTGCTGGAGCTGTCTTTTGAGTCACTCTCACAACTGCCCACCTCTGACTTTTCCAATGTCTTACAAGTGCAGCTGGGAGGTATGGGGATAAACGCTGCAGATAAAAAGATTTATACATAGATGAGAGATTACTTAAAAAACTCAGCTGTTTTAAAGAATGATTTTCGTATCATTATTAGTTTTATCTGTTAGGTTAATGCTGAGCATTTGAGGATGATTTTAATGAGAACAGAATTCTAATCATGACAGGGATCTGTTAACCTTCCTATCTCTTACTGTTCAAGTTTGATATTTAGACATCATATTACAACATTAAGAGTTTTCTGCTTAGGTCATATTTTATTCTCTGAAGAAAAACCCTTCTGAATTCTGACGCTTGTATCCAGTTATTGATACAGCTACCCAGATCCGAGTGCAAAACTGCACAGAGAGTGGTTATTACAGAAATCCTGTAAGAAAGCAGTAGTAGAATCAAAGAATCATAGAAGCATATAATCATTAAGGCTGGAAAAAATCTCTAAGATCATCTGTTCAAACCATCAACTCATTCCCATCGTGCCCACTAACCCATGTCCCTCAGTGCCACACCTCTGTATTTCTTGAAAACCTCCTGGGAAAGGGACTCCACCACCTCCCTGCGCAGCCTGTCCCAGTGCCAGACCATTCTTTCTGAGAACCAGTTCTCCCTAATGTACACACTGAACCTCCCCGAGCACAACTTGAGACCATCACCTTTTGTCCTATCACAGTCTCCTAACAGAAATAGCTGACACCCACACCTCCTTATATAGCTGTAGGGTGTGATAAGATCTCCCCGAGCCTGCTCTTCTCCAGACTAAACAATCCCCGTTCTCTCAGCTGCTCCTTGGAAGACAGGTGCTCCAGATTCATCATCACCTTCCCTCTGTTCTCTTTTTCTATGCATCTGGGAACAGATAATGTTTTTTCTAGTGTTTTCTTTGGGGCTGCTGTTGTGAGTCTTGAATACTTATTGAGCCAGAAGAGGTGACACTATATTTAATAGTCCTCAATAGATTTTCTTAAGTTATTATTCTTTATTTAAATTATTTTTCATTGTAAATTCATTTTTACTGCCTAAAATATTAAGTGGAGTTCCTTAAGTCAGCCATTACTCTTACAAGTACTTTGGTTTTTAATTTAGATGTTTTCTGTTTCATGTGATGTTTCCTAGTTAGGATAGAGAAAATGAATATTCTTGTTCTGTTCACCCACTCCATTTAATTCAGTATGTTTTCTGTCTATTAAGTAATTGGAGGAGTGGGCTGATGCAGGTTTCTGACTTCCAGGTCTGATTAGTTTACTAGGTACTTCTGTCTCAATTTTCTTCCCTCCTTAATGATTACTTGAATCTTGGAGACCTACCACTTTTCTCAGGAGAGCAAGATTTTTCTTTCCACCAGTCCTGTAACAAATACTTGCTGGTCCTTGAAAATATTGTGCAACAGTCAATGCTGAGAAAATATCTTATTACTTATCATATTCTTTATGTATATTGCAACTGTTAAGGTCATCCTTCAATAATCACTGAAGCATTCTGGTTATTTGTTGTAAGTTTTCACTAGATAATTCTAAAGGGAGAATGTGCCACAGTGTGACATTCTGATTTTTTTTCTTTATTTTTTCTTTATTTTTTCTTTATTTTTTCTTTATTTTTTCTTTATTTTTTCTTTATTTTTTCTTTATTTTTTCTTTATTTTTTCTTATTTATTAGGACAAACAGAGTTGGTTAGACATGTCACTTGATTTTTTTGTATGAAATACTTAAAATAGTTTATTTTCCTATTTTACTTACATAGATATTTTCTAGATGAATGGGTCTTTCTTCTCTAGTTCCAGTTCTCTTCTGAAATTCTGTGTGGAAAATGAAAACAAAACAAAAGTAGTCCTCCACTCCTTGCCCCTTTCCAAAACTCGTGAGTCTGCAAATAAATAAATGATGCAAACTGAAATAAAAGAAAATGATCTTTGGACAGTCCTAACCCTAGAAAACTTTGCAGGAAGATTCATGAAAAGCAAAGACTTCAAAAAGTTGTTGCTCTTTTTGTTTGTGATAGTATTATATGTAAATATTGCAAACTTGATGAATACAGAATGAATATTTAACTCCAAGTTGGCAAGGAGGTTGTCTGGTAGTTTATTGTTGCTTAAAATCCAAGTAAGTACTACACAGAAAAACAAGCATCATAATTCAGAAATGTGATCTATTTCTTTCTCTTTTTTTTTTTTTTTTATTTTCCTGGAGTCTCTGCTAAATTTGATTCCAATGGCACAGCAACACCCAGAGGTATCAGCTCTTGAGCCTCGCAAAACTGCTTCTGTCCAGGAAGAGAAACATGGAAAATGATACAGAGCTGGGAGGGGGCAGAGAGAGATTTTTATTGGAAGCTGTTAAAGTGGTTGCTATGAGACCTTCACCAGCTAACACAGGCACAGCAGCGAGTGTAAGGCTGATAAATCGTACCTCTTGTATTATACCTTTCCATTCTGCTTTTTTTTTTTTTTTTTCAACACAGCTTTTATAGTTGTTTAAGATCAGAGGCAGCATCTGCCAGTTGCTTTTTCTTCCCTTTTTCTCTCTTCTTCTTCCTCGTGCAAGATGGAGCTAGAAAATGAAATGATCAGCTCCACCAGCAATTCTTCAGCAGGCTCCAGAGAGTACAAGGTGGTGATGCTAGGAGCAGGGGGAGTTGGCAAGAGCGGTAAGTTTCAGCGACAGCATTTCTGGGGAGAAAGGGTGAATTGGGAATGTAAAGTTGAAAAAAAAGAATGATTAATGAGGGATTTTATTCCTCTTCTTTCCTTTTTTTTCCTTTTTTTTTTTTTTTTTTTTTTGCACATTGTTTGAATAAAAGAATCTATAATTGGTGGCTGGGGCAATGAGTCAGCTTAATTTGTTACAGAGTGAGATATTATAAGCCTTTTTTAATCAGACATTTTTGCAAAAGCAAGTTTCCATTTTATAGAGGAGAGAGTGGTCAGTTTTCTGCTGTTAGTGTGACTGTAAGTGCTCATGTCACTTGCTGAGGGGTGATGGATAGTGTGAATGTAACTTGTTGGCCTTCTGGTCCTTGTGCCCAAGCAGGAACGTTACTAACTGCAAAGTCAGCTGTACCTTGCAAAGTGTGGAGGGTGTTTACAGTGACTGTGTTTTCTTCCCCACAACTCTTGACTTTTTGCTGAGTATTATTATACCTCAGCTGGTGTTGGTCTCTTCTCCTGTCCCGTCAGTAACAGAATGCATGTCTGACCCTCACTCCAGGAGATAATGGAAACTTGCAGCATATTTTAATATCACTGTCCAGTGATGGCAAGATATGTTATTATTTTCTCTGGACAATGCTTTCATTTTCCCAGATTTTATCATCTTTGATTAATTTTCACTGACACTCACATCCTCTGGTCTTAAAAACACTTTGCTGACTGTGCAGTGTTTGTCTCGGAAGCGAGTATATTGATCTGAATACCTAACAAGCATTTGATTACATATTTTGGAAATTCAAAAAGAAAAAAAAGAGGAAAATAAATAAATATTTATATATATAATATTCAGGCTAGATTCCAAATAAACTTCAGGGTAAATAAGTTGTAATACTAAACTGTAATAATTGTGTAGGTTAAACAAGTTTTATTTCCTATTCAAACAACAGGGCAAGCTGCAAATATAAAATATTAAATACTGCTAGTGGATATAATTACCTGTCTGTATATGTAACCTCTGTTTTGTTGTTATGTTTAGCTTCACCTTCAGTGCCGCATCTTCCAGTGGTAGCTATTTCCCATCAGTACTGCCTACTCTTGCACTCTTGCAAATCACTCTTGCACAGGTGTTATGCTATGATCACTACATAAAATGGCAAGAATGCTGATCTCAGAGTAATTTTCTGCAATTTCAGATTAACTTTTCCATAGTAAAGCAGTTATGAGTCTGCTTGAACTTCCATCATAATGTCCCCTTTTTTCCCCTTCAGTGTAGCCAAAAGATGGCAACAATTTTTTCCAAACATGTTCTTGTAAGAACCATGTTGTTTTGAAGAGAAAAAAAAATATTGCAAAGTGTACCATACTCATATTATAAATGTATCACAACGTCTAAATGTATATAAGAATTGAGGAATCATTAATGTTTCCATTTCCTGTAAGATAAGAGTTTTGAAGCATGAGTTTTAAAACAGATGAGAAAGAGTTTATTCAAATCTTTTTGTTTCATTGTTCAGAAAATGTTAGCTGATGAATTAATGAGACTAAAACCTTCAGAGTTGTGGATTATCCAAGGTAATGACACATCTCAGAACATGAGAAAGATCAGATAATTATTGAAGAAGAATTGGATGGCTGTATGATCTAGAGAAATAACAGTGGGACGAAGTGGCTAGTTATGACATTCAATGGGATTAATGAAAATCTTCTGAGATAAACTGGGGGAAAAGAAAACATCAACTGACAATTATGAGGCTGAAAAAGGAGGAAGACAATTTATCATTTATTGACTATGAGTTTCCAATATGGAATTGGTATGAAACATTTCAGTGTAATATTGAGATGGTCCCTACTGCTCAAATTCCAAAAGAGAAAGAATTGATGTAATATTGTAAATCAATAATTAATATTGACTAAAGTGTAAACTAGATTAATATACACCAGATTAAAAGCAGAAGATATCCAGAGAGACTATTTCTATTCTCCGAAATGAGGGTTGCTTTTTCCAAATGACCTAGACTCACTGTCACTCCACTGTCCAGGAAATTGTGTGTCTAACTACAATAACAGTATCAGAGTTGAAAAAGGATGAGAGAGAAAAAGTTCTGTTTCCATCTCTGATTTTGATAGGTAAGTGATACATAGGATGACATACCGGTAATATCCTAGCTTCTTTCTCCTCCTTTCTCATTCCCTTTTTAAGCCATGATAAAATGAGTAACAGTTGGGATTAAGCTGTTGAGTGGGAAATTTCTTTTAGATTAAAGAATTTCAGTAGCTCATTTTATTCCATATTAAATAATTTAAGTATGAAAATATCTCACAGAAATTTTAGAAAACATCATTTTATCCTAAATATAGTTCACTTTTAAGGAACTCCTGCGTAATTTGGTCTTTTTCCTACTCTCTTCTGCTCTTCTGTGTGACTTCATACTGTATATATGGAGGTCTACGCACTGAAAACTTCACATTAATTTTGATGGGTTGTGACTAGTCATTGTATGGGTGGACAGGTAAGAATGAGGAAGAGGGTACCAACAATGGATATCCTTTCGATTTTAGTATTACAGAGTATTTGCCTTGAGTTTTCAGTCTTATTCCTTCAGTTACATGTTCCAAGATAAGAGATAATTCAGGATGACAGTCAATCTCTTGTGATTTCATCTACTCAGTGTAGCAGAAGTTCCACAAGAGTTAGTGAGAGGAGTTAAACTCAGCACATTCATACATGAAACATACAACAGGAGAGTAATAATCTGTAAAGTGGGAGTGGTTTAAGAATTGTGACTTATGGATCTGCACGTTTCAAAATTAGCTCCAGAAAAACAACAACAACAACACCATAAAACATTAGACTTCTGAACAAATTCATGGTAGTGATATTTAGTTAATATGTACAAAGTTATTCACCTGGAAAGGGATTTCTCTATCATTATTAGAGATTATAGATTCCATAGAGTGATTTAACCCTTTAAAGTTTTCTGAAAATTTATATTTTTTAGAGAAATACAGTAATTTATTATCAAGCACACCTATATATTTTGCCGTAGATCTGCTGCATGGGTAGATGAAAATAAGGCTAGAAGTAGGAAGAAAAATGAAATAAAATAGACAAAAAAAAAAAAAGTAAAGGAACACTTTGAAAAAAGGTGACATTTTTCACAGACTCTCATTTGACTACATTCCATACTGAAATTAAACATTTTTAATACTCGTCGTATGTGCATTTTAACTTTGGCACTTAATCTTCTCTAGTTTGATGACAAATCTCAGGTCAACTCAGTACTGTTCAAACCTATCTCAAGTTGACTGACAAAGTTTAAACCCTAAGAATTCTAGTGGATTTGAAACAGATTTTGCTTACAAATACCTTCGTAGGCTCACATCTGAAAGGTGAGCTGTCGTGTTTCCTAGCTCCACGCAGCTCAAACTTCTGTTTTCATCTTTTTTTTTTTCAATGTTATAAACACATACATAACTGCTTCTAAAACCTGAAGCCTGGCACTACTGATATATATTTTGCAAGACAATTACACTAATAGTAATTAATTGCAGTCCACTCTGCAAAACAGTAGTGATAATTAACTGAGGAGATGTAGAGTGACTTCCAAAATGAGCAAAAAAATTGGTGTACCTTAGCAAATGAATGAAATTGAAAACCTTATTACATGAAAAATTGTTAATACGTGGGCATACTTCAAATTCTATTTGGATTATTCCATGATATAAATATACTTGCATTTACTGAGCTGAATGAGAGTGTTCTTTTTCTTCTTTTTTTTTTAATTTATTTACTAATCTTAAGTTTTTTACATAAGGGTAAAGACAATTTATTGTTACTTCTGGTAACTAGAATAATGTGTTTAACTATATAAAAGATGTATTAAATGCAAAGTAAATTTCATGCTACCTGTCCAAATAAACTTTTGACTTTTAAGATGAGAAGAGGAAGTTCTTAAAAATTCACAAACATACAAATATGTTCTTGCTAGTAAGTGGCTTTTTACAGCAGAGAAAATGTACATTTTTTTCAAGAATTATTTCCCAGAGTGATTGCTAATTGGTTTGCTGGAACCTTAAAAAAAAATATAAAAGTTGAAGGAATTATCAAACAAGTACCTGAAGACTTTGGTTAAACTGATATATTTATAATCTATAGGTAATATACAGGTTTGGAAATAAAAAAAAATATATAAATATATATATTTTTTCCATGTTTCAACCTTAAAAAACAAACAAACAACTACAACAACAGAAATTGCAAACCAGATGGGAAGAGAAGGAGTTAAGAAAAAATTTCTCTATGGATTGTTTCAGTCAGAGAGAAAAGAAATGCATTTCTTGGCTTCTTCTGGTTAGCACATACTTGCTTTTGCTATTTATTTCCATTTTATTTTTGTTGTTGTTGTTAAATGTCCTATTTCTGCAAATACAAGTGACTCATCTAATTAATTTCAGGATCTTGTATACAAAATAAGTTCAAAAATGTATGAAAACAATAATGATTTTGTGATGCATGAACTAGGGATTAGATTAAATGCCTAATTTTGCTTTTATTCTTTGATTCAGGTCCAAGATTTTTTTTTATTAGTTTTGCCCCTTATTCAGATTTGATAAAGAAAATTCATTGTCTATTAATTTCAAGCATGTCTTAATACTAAGAGTTCCCTGTAAATAGAGACAGTTCCCAGATCATGGAGTGCATCCTGGAGAATTGGTTCATTTCAGCTATTTGTTAATCCCTTGGAGATAAATTAGTGTATGATACAGGCTACATTGGAAGAGCAAAGTGAGAGGTTTAACTGGCACCAACTAATCTGAGATTGGAAATTAATATTTGTTTCTGCTGATACAGGTCTTACACCAGGTTAAATATCCTAGAATACACTTCATAAATTCATAAGACTTTCTCAATAGATGAGGCTTTTTATTTGTTTGCTTACTTGTTTTTCCTCTCTTTCCTGTTACTTACATTGTAGGACTATGCTACAATTCCACCACATCTTTCCCAGTCCAATATTGCCAGTTGCCTTGTGGTACAGCTTAGGTACATCTGTGTTTCCCCAAAAGGCTGGTAAAAGTATCAAGGAAAAGAGGCTGGAATTCTGTTGTCTTCTGAGACAAACCAATTTCCAAAAGGAGAATTAAATTACTGCTCAGTATGAGTTGAGTTGAGAAAAAGTAGACTTTTGAGTGACTAGGCTGTGGATTGCAGTTAAGGGAAACCATTTTTTTTCTTTTTCAAAGTCAAAGTATAATTTTTGGTGTCCATTTTTGTGCTGCTTCTCTTGTAATTTTTTTTTTTTCCTAAGTGGAATAGAAATAGAGACACTCTAACAATGAAGAGACACATCTTCACTATTTAGTAGTGCTCTCCAGGGTTTGGTACTGGATCCAATCTTTTTTAACATGTCAATCTGGAACATGAATGAAGGGATGAAGTGCACCTTCAGCAAGTCAGCTGATGATATGATGCTGGGAGTAGTGACTGACACACCAAAGGGCTGTGCTGTCATTCAACAAGAAGTGGGTGTACTGGGGAGTTGGGCAGAGACGAACCTTTAGAGGTTCAACAAAGGCAAGTGCAGAGTCATACACCTGAGGAGGAATAAAAATGTGCATCAGCAGTAGGCCAGGTCTTGGCCTGCTGGAAAAGAGCTCTGTGGAGAAGAACCTGGGTGCCCTGGTGGACAACAGATTGAAATTGAGCCAGTAGTGTGCCTCTTATGACCAGGAAGGCCCGCGGTATCCTGATGTGCATTAAAAAGAGTGTGCAAGCAGGTCAAGGGAGGTGATCCTCCCCCTCTACCCTGCCCCGGTAAGGCCACATCTGGAGTACCGTGTCCAGTTTAGGGATCCCCAGTTCAAGACAGTGAATTACCACAGAGAGTCCAGCAGAAGGCTACAGAGATTATTAGGGACATGGAACGTTTCCTTTCTGAGGAAAAGGTGAGAGACTTGAGACAGTTCAGCCTGGAGAGGGAAGACACAGAAAGTTCCATATGAACATGAGGTAGAAATTCTTTCCTGTGTGAGTGACAGAGAACTGGAAAGGCTGCCCAGAGGGGTTGTGGAGTCTCCTGCTCTGAAGGTATTCAAGACCAACCTGGACACTTTCTAGTGCAATCTACTGCAAGGAACCTTCTTTACCTGGGGGTGGACTAGATAATCTCCAGAGGTCCCTTCCAACTCCTACAACTCTGTGATTCTGTGTTCTAGGATAAACACACACACACACAAAAAAAGACATTTTCTGAAAGTTGAGGAAGAAGACTAGAATTTCTTAATGGAGAGGTAATGAGCTAAATGGTAACATTTGAATTAAATCGTATAATTAAAGATGGATGAGATCTTCTAGCAGTCACTTTCTTTGTTCAATAAAAACAGTATATCTCCTTAAGCATATGTGTAAAAGCAAAAAATAAAAAATGTTTGTTGTGTTAAAAAAAAAAATCACTAACATTCTTTCACACATGGCTGAAAGTCATCCTCTAGGTTACGAGGCTTTCTGTATACTTGGAAGCATGTTGAGGTGGTCACCTGATGTATCTGTTAGGCAGTATTACAGATGGAAAGTAGGAAGATCTGTTAGCTTACCTCTTGCAAAAAGCTATTCTCTGTTCTGTCAGTAGAAATGGGATTCATTCTTGGAGCATCTCCATCCAGACCTCATCTAAATGAACAATGTTTTGAAGAGATTGTAATTCACGGAATGATGCTTTAATGAATCAGCTACTTACAGTGTGAATTATTGACAGAGAACTTCACTTATACAGTGAACGTTTCATTGAGATGTGTCCTGCTCTGCTTTTCTCATTCATAATGCTTGCTATTAGAGAGACAGGAAAAGTTTGGGGCTGTTTTCCAACAATAAGACTTGTACTCTCACAGACCCTCCTGATTTCAATCACACAAAAATCAGCCATTTGAAATGCCCTGACTGAAATAAGGAAACAAGCACTATTTCATGACAATGACAGGTTTTTGTCAATATCTTTGCTGAAAACAATCTGCTGAGGCAGCCACAGGAATTGTTTCCCATCCAAACCATCCCTGCTACTGCACAGAGCCATCTGCAGCATTTTCGGCACATGCTGTCTGCTAGAATTTGGATGACAAATGGATGGCCCCCATTAGGGACAGTTTTGAAAGCATAATTAGGAAATAGATTTTTTTTTTCCCTTTTCTTACTGCTTTCCCTCTTTTCTTTTTTTGGTCCATATTTTCCATTTTATTTATTTCCATTCCTCTGTTAATCATTTTCCAGTTTTAATTTGTTCATTAACTGTAATTAGCTTCCTTCAAGAGTTTCAATTTATTTATTTATTTATTTCAATATGAGGAGAAGCTAATAGAAGCTGGAAGGATACTCACACAGCTCCACTGACTGGTATTGGAGGTTAGTATAGTGCAGTGCCTCAGATTCACGGAGAGGGAGAAGATGCCTTGTTGTGACCTATAGTCATTTGTTAGAAAAATGCCTACCCACTGAACATATCCCAGTGGAGTCGCTGGTTGAAATCACTTCGTTTCAGGCAGTACAATGAGTATCCTGGAAAATATGGAGAAAAAAAAATCATATAAGATGTTAGTGGTATGACAGTAGAGGTTGAACCTTCCCAACAACTATTCTGTTAAATATTGTTGTTGACTGACAGATGGGGCAGAGAGGAAGTCTGACAGAACAGTGTCTGGTGTGGAGTGTGTGTGAAGCAAAGGTGTGGACCTGAATTCCTCTGTGCAGAAAAAAATGCACCCATTAACATTTGTTGATGCTTGCTGAACGTTTTTGGAGAGCAACCAATGGGATGTGCGCACAGTGAGGTGGTGAGTGGTGTGTTTCACCAGCGGTGACAGTGACAGTGGGTCACCTCTGCTGGCATTCAGTGTATCTTGAATTTGCTGACAAAAATGTATGGCTAATAGTGATGACTGTGTTGAAAAATAGTGATGTGTAGCTGAGAATTTGCTCTATCAAATGTTGCTATTATGGTCTTTGTATTCATTAGAATTTCCATGCGAAAAAAAATAGGAGGCATTACTTTTGGATCAATCTACATGTTTATGAAAAGAGACCAGCAGGTGGATTCAACAATGTTTTTAAGCTTTGAAAATGAGTTTCATAATATTTTGAAAAATAGAATCTGTAATCAGTCAACTGAGAGACTGATATACATTGTTCTTTAGTTTACACTGACTACAGCTACAAGAAGACCTGTTGTTTAACTTCTTTCTTGGCAATCATATTTTTAATTTTGTAATCCTCATCTAGTCTGTGTAGATAATGAAAGTGAAACCAAATTTCATATTCTCTGATACATCGTGAGATTCCTTTACTACATGTTTCTTACTCACCTACCACCTTTGTAAGAGCTTGACTTGTAAAGAGCTGACATTTTTTGAACAGGATATGCAACATTTTTAGAAAGACTTTTCTAAAAACAAAATATATGCAACTGTTTAAACTTTTTACTGAGAATGTTCGAAACCAAATCTAACTCTTGCCGTATTTCATGGAGTCATAGAATGGTTTAGATTGGAAGGGACCTTGAAGATCATACAGTTCCAACCCCCCTGCTGTAGGCAGAGACATCTCCCTCTAGACCAGGTTGCTCACAGCCCCATCCAGCCTGTCCTTGAGTGCTTCCAGGGAGGGGGCATCTACAACTTCTCCGGGCAGCCTATTCCAGTGTCTCACCACCCTCACAGTAAAGAATTTCTTCCTGATATCTGGTATAAATCTACCCTCTTCCAGTTTGAAACCATTTCTCCTCATCCTGTCACTGCCTGCCCTTACAGAAAGTCCCTCCCCAGCTCTCCTGCAGGCCCCCTTCAGGTACTGGCAGGATGCTCTAAGGTCTCCTCGGAGCCTTCTCTTCTCCAGGCTGAAGGATCCCAGCTCTCTCAGCCTGTCCTCAGAGGGGAGGTGCACCCACCCTCTGATCATCTTTGTTGTCCTCCTCTGGACCTGCTCCAACTGCTCCATGTCCTTCTTGTGTTGGTGGGCTCCAGATCAGGACGCAGTACTCCAGGTGGTGTCTCATGAGAGCAGAGTAGAGGGGAAGAATCATCTCCCTTGAAGTGCTGGTCACACTTCTCTTGATTTTTGCTGCTTTCAAATCAGCAGGACTGTATTTTTGAAACTGTGCAAAATATGAGATAAACTCTAAACTTCCCCTTTCCTTTATTTTTTTTTCTTAAATAGGAATGATACACCTTTCTTTTTTAATTTAAATAAAAAATAATAATTTTGGATTTTCTACACTGTGGATAGTCTTGTTTCAGCTGTCTGATGTCATACTCATTTTTTCATTCATCATACACAATTAGTCTATGAGGGTTCTGCTTCATAAAATGGTATATGATCTGGACTTACCTTTTGAGTCAGGAGTGTATTTCCTGGGCCTTATGATATCTATTTATGTTTGCAAATATGTATTAGAGGCACTTTACTTCTCTACTGAGACTAGGGGAGAAAAAATAATAGCTTATCACAGTAATCCAGGTATCCCCTGTGATCTCTAAGTTCTGTGTCTTATACTTTTCTTTCACTGACAACAGATTCAGTGGATTTTCAGATGTAAATTATGGCTGTGAATTTGCATCATAATCTGTCAAGTAGTACCGATCTGTATTTATGATAGTTGAAGCCAAAATACCATTTTTGAAATTTTTAGTCAGTGCAAATTGACCTCGGTTCTTAAAAGTTATTAAATGTCTGACATTACAAGAGGCAGCAAATCACATAAGCTTCCACTTTTTTTCTGAAAATACACTCAAAATTGTACCTAGACAGCAGTGATCAAAGTCTCAGTGTCTGACTAGAGAAAAGTGATGAGTGGTTTCCCTCAGGGGTCAGTACTGTGAGCGGTGCTATGTAGTACCCTCATCAATAACATTGACAGTGGGATCAAGTGCACCCTCGGAAAGTTTGTGAATGACACCAAGCTGTGTGGTGTGGTTGATATGCCCAAGGGGTGGGATGCCATTCAGAGACCAAGACAGACTTGAGCAGTAGGCCCAGGAGAACCTCATGAGGTTCAGCAAATCCAAGTGTAAGGTCTTGCAAGCCATTGCAACTAGTTGCAAATCTCACTATCAACGTGAGGTGGGGGATGAAAGGATAGAGCACAGCCTGCCAAAAAGAATTTGAGAGTGCTGGTGAATGACAAGCTGGACATAAGACAGCAATGTGCTCTAACAGCACAGAAAGCCAACCATATCCCCAGCTGCATCCAAAAAAGTGTGGCCATCAGAGTGAGGGAGGCGATCCTACCCCTCTACTCTGTGCTGGTAAGACCTCACATGGAGTACTGTGTCTAGATGCGGAGCCCTAGGTACAAGGGGGACATGGACCTGTTGGAGAACATTCAGAGGGGAGTCACAAAAATAATCCAAGAGGTGGAACACCTCCACTAAAAGAGCAGGCTGAGAGAGCTGGGGCTGTTCATCTTGAAGAAAAGAAGGCTCAGGGGAGACCTGAGAGTGGCCTATCGGTGTTTAAAGAAGGGTTATAAGAAGGGGATAGACACTTCCACAGAGTCTGTTGTGATAAGGCAAGGGGAAATGGTTTCAAACTAAAAGAAGGGAGATTTAGATTTGACGTGACAAAGTTTTCGCTGTAAAGGTAGTAAAGCACTGGAATAAGCTGCACAGTGGTGTAGTGGTTGTTCCATCCCTGGAGACATTCAAGGTCAGGCTGGGCCAAGCTCTGATCAACATGATCTACCTCTAGTTATCCCTGTTCATAGCAGGGAAATTGGACTAGATGACCTTTAAAGGTCCCTTCTAACTCAAATGATTCTATGATTCTATGATTTTATGAAAATGTCAATTGGCTGTGATATTTAAGTATAGAAAACCATTTAGAAATAAAGAAAAACAGAAGTTAAAATGAACTCAGTAACAGGAAGGAGAAACAGAATACAGGTGAACAGCTAAGAATAAAGAACAAGAAATTAAGAAAAAGAAACAACACGAAGGCATAGAAAGAAGATGGGAGAAACAGAATGCTGGATGAAGATGCGTAACAGTAGTGGTAAAGGAGTAACAGGATTGAAGGAAAGGGCAATAACTCATATTTCAGAATATGTGTTTCAGGTTCTCTTTTCCTTGTGATTCTGCTAGATGCTACTGGCCCATGATTATTCCTCAGTATCTTCTGAGGGTATTATGGTGCCAAACAGCACACAGGGGGCATTTTAGTGAATTTTTCTCTTACCTTTTTGACTCTCAGGTTTTTCACAAACTTGGTTTCCATAATTGGATGCTGGAGACGTAGCACAAATTTCCCTGGCACAGCCTTGTTTTTCGCATTTTTTTCTGTGCTGTGTAACCTCACCTCAGCCACTGAGAATGTTATGTAAAGCTAAGATTAACAAGTTTATTAGATGCTAAGCAAAGTAATAGTCTGCTGTATGTTATTCCTATGATGGTCCAGAACTTAATGCATTTGTGGCCTTCAACCCTAGCAAAACTGAACACCTTGTGAAATCAGTGAGAGACCTGGTATTTTTAAGATTCTTTCCTGTTCTTGAAAGAATTAGAACCATCCACATTCCAAAATGTCAAATATAGTAATGAATCAGAGTGGTAGTAAAGATATGTTTCTATCAGTACAGGGAAATTATGTTCTGTTTTTCCCCAATCTGGGAAAAATGTCAAGATGCTAAAAGATTGTAGCTTTTAGCATCTTGACATTTTGACAAGATGGCATCTTGGTATCTTGACAAGATGTTAGGGCTATGTCTTCCTTTCAAACTGTAAGATTTTTAGAAGGGATAGGCAAGGTAGTAGTGATGGGGGAGTTGTCCTCTGTTAAGAAGTGCATAGACTTCAAAGAGCTACCTCTGAGCAATAGCAATGGCTGGATTGAGAGCTTGTGGATTAAAATCAGAGACCAGACAAATAGAGGATATGTAGTGGCTAGGGTCTACTACAGACTGCCTGACCAGGGGGAGCCTGTTGAGGAGGCCTTCCTGCTTCAGCTGTAAGAGGCGTTTTGCTCATAGGCTCATCCAGATGGGAGATTTCAGGCACTCTGATATCTGCTAGGAAAACAACAGAGCGAGCTGCAAGCAATCCAGGAGATTCCTGGAGTCCACTGAGGATAAAAATTCTGGTTCAGGTATTGGACAGACCAACCAAAGGTGAAGATTTACTGGGCATGGTTATCACCAATTGTTTTAGGGTACATTTGGATCTGAGAGACTGGATGTCTCAGGAGCAGAGGCAAGCAAGCACACACTTCAAGGCAGCACAGAGGATTATGAGTTTTATTTGGCACACACACACTATAGGCACCCACTTTAGATAACCCCAGTAAGCGGCAAGCAGTAACTTCCTAAGCAAGTGCAATATGAGTCCTAGCATGCTAAAACAGAAGCTCCCTAAGGAAGCATGATATTACTTGCAACACTTTAGAGATGGATGAAGCACCAAGTAGGAGAGGGAGAAGGAACATGCCAGTGGTGGATTTGATAGGTAGTGTCAGCAGAATGTCCCCTGCTTCAAAGTGCACTTTTCCTCTCCGAATCCACTACAGCCTCCCTCCTGCTTTTGTTCTCTGCAGGGTCTGCAGGGATTTTTTTCCACTTGCACACTGCATCCGCGTGGCCAACGTGTAACACAGAGCCCAACTCGCTTGCAAAACAAGTTCTTGCAAAATCAGATAAACTAGCAAGTTCAGCTCCCTATAAAACAAGATTAATGTGGCTGTAGCCACAAATCTCACTTCCCTTAAGGCTGCCAAAATACTCTGTTCCACCCCAGGATCATTCTTCAGTCAGGGGTCTTTGAGGCCCTGACTCACCAATCCAGGAGAAAATATTTAAAGAGGTTAAGACTGGAGGCAGTCTGGGATGCAGCAATCATGATAGGAAAGAAAAGTACAAGTAGGGAAAGCAGGGAAGAATGGCCCAAGAAGAATACAGGGTTACTGTCTGGACACGTAGAGAAAGAATTAGGAAAGCCAAGGTTCGTACGAAACTGAATTTGGCAAGGGATGTGAAAAATAGCAAGAAGGGTTTCTTTTGATACATTGGTCAGAAGACACTGGAAAAGGACAGTGTACCTCCCCTGATAAGTGAAAAGGGAGAACTGGCTTAAAAAGACATGAAAAAGCCAAAGTCCTCAAAGAGTCCTTTGCCTCAAACTTCACTGGCACCCAGGCTTACCACAACTCCCATATCTCTCCCAGTTCTGAGTGTCTTCAATGAGAAAAACTGTAGGCAGTGAGTACTTTACAGGACTGAAATTCATGGGAGAATCTTCATCACTGATATTATCTTAGTCACAACAAATAGCAGGATGTGACCAGTGTAAACAGAAAAACAGCTTGCATTTTCAAATTTCATGAGGGAATCAAAGGTTTGCTTGGCTCACAGTTTGAGTATGGAGCAGTAGACAAATATTATTATTTTTTCTTTTCTGTTTTACAGCAAAACCTAAATATTAAGAAATCTGTGATAGATTTACTTTCTTCTGAGCTCTAATAACTTCCTCATTCCTTTCCTTTTGTTGTTATTATTGTTGGTGTTGCAGAAAATTTGTTGGTAAAATTTTTGAAGGATGTGGAAAATTTAAAACATCACATTTGTTTCAGTACAGTTTGTGGAGCCCATGTTATCTTAGAAAACTTCTTTTATCTTTCTAATACATTTATGTTAAGTGTATTTCCTATTAATATATTATTTTACTGGGAATATTGCAGTGTTGAGCATAAATTGATAAACTATCTTAAAATAGCTTTACTACTTACAGTTTAATTTTTTAAATGTATTTATTTCTATATTTGTTTTCACTTCAGGACATGTAACATACAAGCTTCCCTCAATGACCCACTGTTAATTTATCTATTAGCTGAGCCTTCTGCTTTCAGAACCATCTCTAGTTAAACCGATACTCAAATACATATTTGTTTATATTACCACTGGAAAATGCAGGTAGGATGGTCCTTATTTGTTCAGTCAGTTTCTTCTTTGTCGTAGCTGTTCAGCTTAGTGATTACTGTCAGTATTGTGGTGTTTAAAGGAAGAGCTGATTTGAAGGGAGAAAGATACTGCAATTTGCATTCTGCGCTGCCTCTTGTATCACAAAGAAAACTGGCAGCCTAACAGAGTATTTTTCTTGACCTTAGCAGTGGAGCAGAAAGAGTGTAGCTCTTTTTTTCATGTACTGAGACTTCTATATAAATGAATGCATCTTAATGATGAAGCCATTCACATAAGAATAGTTGCACAGGGGAGGGAAACTAGGAAAAATCACTTTCAGCTAAAGAAACAACTCCACATTTGCTCCCAGCTGTTTCTTTTAAACGACCATAGGCTACCCTGAACCCTTTTTCTTAAACTACCTACTCCAACATTTGTCTTAAAAGAGTTAAAACAATACATAGTTAAATGGAATGGGGCAGAGCAGGGGAAGGCATAAGAGTTACTCAAATATTTTGAGACTGCTCAGTCTGGAGAAGAGGAGGCTCAGGGGAGACTTCATTGCTCTCTGTAACTACCTGAAGGGAGGTTGTAGTGAGCTGGGGGTTGGCCCCTTCTCTCTTATAACTAGTGACAGGATGAGGGGGAATGGCCTCAAGTTGTGCCAGGGGAGATTTAGGCTGGACATTAGGAAATACTAATTTTCTGAAAGAGTGGTTAGGCGCTGGAATAGGCTGCCCAGGGAGGTGGTGGAGTCACCGTCCCTGGAGGTGTTCAAGAAACATATAGCGTTGAGCGACATGATTTAGTGGGGTTATTGGTGGTAGGTGGATGGTTGGACTGGATGATCTTGTAGGTCTTTTCCAACCTCGCTAATTCTATGATTCTATGAATGATTTTCCAAGGGTTGTAGAACTGTGAAATAGCCTTGTCTCCAGTGGAATTTGTAACATGATTTGAAACATTTTGAAGGAAAAAGAAACTCAAACATATTTGTAGTTTAATACATTATGGAAGGTACATATCCCTGGCTTACACTTTTTTTTTCCTAAAGTTTAAAACATAAATCTCTAGGTAAACAGTCATGGTGTATTGACTCTAACCGACAACCACTCAGCTGCTCACACTCCTCTCTCATAGGTTAGGGAGAAAATGAAAGGTGGAAGGACTTGTGGATTGAGATAGCATCAGTTCAATAGCTGATAGCAAAAGCTGTATGCTAGCAAAGACAAAGAATTCATTTGCACTCTATTTCCCATCAACAGGCTTTTGTTTAGCTACTTCTTGGAAAGCAAGGCCTCAGTGGTACGTAGCAGTTACTTGGGAAGACAAACACCATGTGTATATCCCTGCTTCTTCTTCCTTTCCTTGAGAAATTATTTCTGAGCACAGCATCATGAGATATGAAGTAATCCTCTGAACAACTGTCTCAGCTGTATTATTTCCCAGTTTCTAGACTACTTGTTGCGGTGTTGGTAGAGTGGACAAAAGAAGAATTAGAATCATAGAATCATAGAATTAGCTAGGTTGGAAAAGACCTACAAGATCACCTAGTCCAACCATCCACCTACCACCAACAACCCCACTAAACCATGTCTCCCAACGCTATATCTAAACGTTTCTTGAACATCTCCAGGGACCACTCTTTCAGAAAAGCAGTATTTCCTAACATCCAGCCTAAATCTCCCCTGGCGCAACTTGAAGCCATTCCCCCTCGTCCTGTTGACATTGGCATGGTGCAGTTGACATGGTGCAAGCAATTTTCAGCAACTGCCAAAACATTGGTGTGTTATCAACACTGTTTTAGTCTCAGATCCAAAACACAGCATCATAGGGCTGTGTAGGAGGAAAATAATCTCAGCTAGACCCAGTGCGTCAATCTGTAGTCTAAAAGGAATGAAAGGAGATTTAATTGTTCTTTGTAGTTTGTGTCTGTGGCATCATGCTTTCACACGCAGGTGCTGTGATGTTCTACTGTTTTGTTGGTTTGCTACTGGAGACCACAGAGACAGTGAGTGCCATTGTTATTTCCCTTCTCTTTTCTTCTTGTTTTTAATTTGGCCATTGAAAACTAGCCATTGTTTTTTATTTTCCTCACTTTTCTTAGAAACATGGTTGGCTTGGTGGTATTTCCAAAGCTTGGTCGAATCCACACCTTGAGAGGATTTTTGGCAAATCTTTGGAGCTGTTGTGGGGTACTGAATGGACAATTCTGTATAGTGACTTCCAAGAACTGAACACTATTACTAATCTCAGGAGTCAACATCGAAGAACACAGTGAGAAAAACTGACTGAAGTGTCAGATATTAAAGACAGATGAAGCTAGTGCTTAAGACTGCAGATTGAGACTGTGTATTTCTCTTGTTCTCCTGCAGATATATCATTTCTTCTTTTTTTCCTTTTTTTTTTTTTAATAATTTTAAACTATGTATATATTTGTTAGATTTTGGTCATTGAAAGGACACCAAATGTTTGGGCAAACTAATGGTCCTAAGACAAACATAAATCTGAGGTTGTATTTTAATTTTCAATTTTTAAAGTTAAACATCTGTATGATTAATTATGTGTATGATCTCATCTTTTCCTTCTAACTTAAAATTTAAAAGTCAATGTGTGTGATGTGTAGCAGTGTTATTATTCTCATGGTAATTGGTGGAAATCAGAAAGATATTGCAAAAATATTACATGAATAAATGTATATATATTTAAAGGCCTTTCTAGTGAGAACTTCCTAATCTCCTGACACTGGAACATGTGACCACGATGGCACTGATTGTACTGGTAAATACTTGCATTGGAAAACAGAGTCACAGCCCTTTTATCTGATTTTCTTATTTTGCAGTATGTTTTGTGGTATACTGAAGGAGGGAAATGAGAATCAGGAATGAGACTGCTTATTCTTTCTTATATGTCTGTGAAGAAGTCAATCCATCTTTCATCTTTGGTGTCCCATCCCTAAAATTAAAACAGCTATCTCCTTAGTATTTTTGACCTTCAAAAGCAAAATACTCTTTTAAAGTTATTTGATGACACATTTTCCTGGATACCTAAGCCACAAGGGGTCATCACGTGCTGCAAAGTTATTTGAAATTTATCCAGCAATTTCTTCAGCATCCACGTCATCTCGATAAGAAAAAAAAATAAATGTGATAAAAAGGAAGGTAAGTTCTGCAACAATATCACAACTAGGCATAATTCAAGGAATAATTGTCCATAATATATTTTAGTAAACTAAGTGAACAGTGAAGAAAGTATATATCTCCTCAAACAGAAGAGGAACAGCACATATCTACATGCTACAAATGCTGAATTATTGAGCAGATGAGGAAGCGCAGCTAGCTTTTCCTTGGCCATTTTTCGGGAAAAACCTGATTCTTCCCATTCGCTGAAAAATCCTCCCAAATTGAAACACTGAAAGACAACCAGTTCATTTTAAACCTTGGTAAACTTAACCTAATTAGGTGTTCAAGGTTTTGGCAGCTCTGACATTTTCCAGAAATAAGAATCCAGGAAATTCTGTAAGGAGAAATGTAGATGCCAGTGTGAAGATTTATCTTGCCTAATTTCAGCTTCTAAAAATGCTACTTGAGTCCAGGAATGTAGGCTGTTTTTGTAGTTGACAGGAAAAGGTGAGCAATCCTAGAGATAATGATTGCCTTCCAATACCTTATGGAAGCCCACAGAGCTAGGCTACATTGTATTGTTAGTTATCAAAGAACATATGGGAGTAACCAAAATTTAAATATTGGTCGAGCAGGCTGTAATTCATATGGACAGTTCTCAAACATAATATGTTATAGTTTTCATCGTCAGTTCCTATTATTGCAGAATTTATCAACGTTTGGTCTTTTTATGTAAGATATATATGAATGCTCCATTTAAATTTGTTGAGAAGATATTTTTCTTCTTTTAAAACCGCCTGTAATTTCACTGTCAATAAAAGAGGTAATATTTCAGCTTCCTGTCTAAAAGGATGAAGAAGTGGCAAAGTTACACAGAATTTCGTTCATCTTTTTGAGAGTGTGTTATCACTGGGAGGATGATTATGGACCTAAATGAATGTTACATGTTCCCGTTGAAAAATATAGCAGTTTCATTTCAAAGTACTAGGGTGGTGACGCACTGGAACAGGTTGCCCAGGGAGGTTGTGGACACCCCGTCCCTGGAGGCGTTCAAGGCCAGACTGGACGTGGCTCTGGGCAGCCTGGTCTAGTGGTTGGCGACCCTGCACTCAGCAGGGGGGTTGAGACTTGATGATCTTTGAGGTCCTTTTCAACCCAGGCCATTCTATGATTCTATGATTCTATGATACTTTAACTATACGTCACATACTCAAATACCTAACAATCTCCTTTATGTTGAAAATGTATAGGCTCTTCATTAGTGTTATGTGTATCTTTCTCAGTCCTTAACTGACTGGGTGGCTGAGACATCGTCCATCCCCAGTCTAAAAAGCTTGTTTCTTTTA
Organism: Numida meleagris; assembly: GCF_002078875.1. Classification (NCBI taxonomy): domain Eukaryota; kingdom Metazoa; phylum Chordata; class Aves; order Galliformes; family Numididae; genus Numida; species Numida meleagris. The sequence goes on from NC_034438.1 coordinate 3,625,706, forward strand.
GCTCTTGCAGACTGATGAATTTAGCTTTAGAGTTCCTTGAACCAGTGTGGATGCTGTCCCGTACAGTAACCTTCAATATGATCAAGAGGTGAAGCATCCTTTCATAGTCCAGTTAAGTTTCAGTTTTAAGTAAGTTAGACTTACAACATTTTCTCTTTGCAATGAAGAAAATAGTAAGCAATTGCTGTCCTCTTGCAACCACCTTTTCCAACTGAAAAAGCTTGTCTTACAGCTTATCTTCTCCACATGCCAAAATGGTGTGTGCATATAGAAAATGTTAATTTGGTCTGCAGTAAGTACCTTAAATTTTTGCAGACTTCTTAATGTAATGTATGATATTGAAAATTTCTTTAAGGATCTCATAAAGGAGAAAAATCATCATAGAATGTAGCTTTGGAATAAATATTTTTAGTCACACAATAGCTAAGTTTTCCAGAAATGTAGAGTGCACATTGCTAACAAGATGCACGTAAAGTTGAAGGCAGGTTACAAGATGCAGATCTTTGCTTTGCTTATATTCACACAGAGAATTCTTGATATTCTCAGTTTCATTCAAATGAGTTAAACCACCAGTATCAAAATAGTATCATCATATTCAAAGAGTTTGGTGAAGGATGAGTCAGTGCTCCTTGGAGCAGACATATCTTCTGCCATTACCATCACTCTGTCTGATATGTTTCTCAGTTTTGCTGGCATATGCTCTTGGCTGATCTCTTGTACTGTGCCACTTGATTCATCACAGTCAGTGATCCAAGGGCATGAAAAATTCATCCCATAACAACAAATACTTTGTAGTTTATAATAGTTCTTTCCCTTTGGATTTAGGCCAATTAATTACTCCACAGAGAAGAAAACCTATCGAGTATAACAATTCTGGCATTTCTGCTGATGAATTGAGTACAAGACTCTGTTTCCGTTCTCCCATGTAAGAAGAAAAGTAATGCATTACAGAGCTGAATTATTGAAATAATAACAAAAAGTAATTTGTCTAAAGGAACAGGTTTTGCAAAGGAATCCAATTCTGTTCTGACAGTAAGTACCACTTAATACTGCGTACTACATTTTCTGAAAGATATATGGACCAACATCAACAACAATTTTCTTTTTAAGGAAACTTCCTGTTTAAAACTACTTACCTTACTTAGATCAATAAATTCGTAGAATTCATAGGAATTCATTGAATTCCTCCTTTTCTTAGTGGCTTTATACCTTTATTCATTATAATGTCTACTCATCTATATTAAAATTTGATTTTCTGCAAGCTGTTTAGCTATGCAATGAGACTTTCTGTTTAAACTTGTGTTTGGGACTCATTCTTTTCACCACAATTTTCCAGCTAAAACAATTGAAGTGATGTTATAGATACAGATAATTTGGAGAATCACAAATGGCAACTATACCAGCAGCTGTTATTACGTCAAATAAATGAATATATGTCTCCCAAGTGACAGAACAGATTCTTAACCCCAAGATCACCTTTCTTGTGTCAAAGTCAGAGTCCAATTTGCACATCATCAGACCTAGAAATTGTGAAATTTGATGAATGTTGTCTGGTGCCTTTTATGTTATCTCAGCTTAGACAAAGCAGCATCTGAAACAATCAAAGAGACAAATGAAGTGAGAACTTTGCATAAGGGACAGATTATATGTAGTTTAAACTATCTAGTGGCTGACTACAGTAATTGAGTTTAACAAATTACTTTCCTGAAAAAAAGCAGTGGAGTAATCTGGTTCAGTGTGAGTAAATAGCTGGTACACATGCGTCGGAGCTGAACATGTGGTGCATGAGAGGCAGCAGAACGCAAATCATGCACCTGTTTGTTGCTATATTCTCATTAATCGACCTTTTTGTTGAGGTTCCTCTCTGCCTCAATATATGCAGGTTAAACAGACAAATATTGTGAGATTTTTCTTCAATTATTTTTTCTTCTTACATTTCCAAAGGTGTGTCATATGATGCTTTCTCACTATCCCTTGTAAGGCATTTCTAGTGCTTTCTTAGAATTAACTTTTCTTGCTTAGTTTCTTCACATAAATACTTGTGTGGAACTGCTAATGTTTTTAATCACACACTATTTCTGTAAGTCTTGTGAGAACTGTTTATTGAAAAATAGTTGATCTTAATGTATGCTTTGCATTTGTTCAGGAAAGAAGGAGCACTGTTTTTATGTGACAGCTCTGGAACTGGCATGAATTTATTCTGTACCACTAGTGGTACTGCATATCAAGTCCAGTTCCAGCTCATCAATGCTATGACTAGCATGAGCAGGATCTTGCTATAATTTCACAGACTTTAACAGACTTTGCAGGAAGTTATATGTAGTTAATAAAGAATTAACAGGTGTCTAGACTACCAAAAAGTAGAATTATATGATTTTGTCTCTGTCACTTTATATACAGCCCTCAGAAAATAAATATCCTAAGCTATAGCAGAAAAATAGGCCATAAGAAACTACTAGCTTCCTACAGTATAATCTGTGTTTGAATATGTACCCAAGTGGATATGTTTACTCTGTTTGAATTCTCCAAGATAGATCATTAATATCAGTACTTAAAGGAGTCCCACAAAATAATTGTTTAAAATTGTCATTCCAAATAATTTGAGAACTTGCAGTGTTAAGAATTCAGCCTCTATTCCCCAAGCAGACCTCATTTTAAAAATAAATAATTAAAAATAAATAGATGTAAGTAATAATTGGCACACATCAGCTATTTGACACAACATACATATTATCTTGGTTTGCTTCCTATATTTCTTTATGGCCACCCTTGTCAGACATTAAAATTCAATGTGCAGCAAAGTTCAGAAAGAGATGTTTAAAAGCTGAACTAAGAGTAGCATTAAGAAAAGATATCCACATTTCTTCTTGACCCTTGTCATCGAGTAAAGCTACTTAACGAAAAGATAGCTTGAATGAGTTCTGGGCTGTGTTCTCTTAAACAGGGAGACTACATGGCCTTCTGAAAGACTCTAAAAATGAGAAATGCAAGACATCTAGATTTTGCAAATCTCCAAAATCAAAGCAGATTAAACCTGTTCTAAATCCTACTCAACAGCACATATTTACAACTACAAAATATATAGACATTAGGGTCAAGATGATTCCTTCATGAGATAGAAATTACTGCTGGCAAGTCTCTTAGAATGTATAAAAGTAAACTAAAGACCATTCTCTGTGTAGAGGAATTGCCAGGTCACAGTCTGAACCAATGATTGAGCACCAGTTAAAAAGGTGAGGCTAACCCAGGGAGCTCAGGTGCAAGCAATGCACCCAAGTGACCAGAAGGAGTGGAGTCTGTGTTCACTCCTCTTCAGCCTCATTTAGCAGTTAGCAGCTGAGGCTGTAACATATCTCTGGACAGATATTGTACTCCTCTTGAGCTGTCAGTGGTCACTGGAAAGGGTAAGCTAATTTTCCAACTTTTTTATCTGCTATTGTTCTGTAGTGTTTGTATCCCATTAGAAGGCACTGACATTGCCTTCTTTTGCCATACAGTCTAGTAAATATTTTATGGTGCAGAGCTGTTCTATAACCAGCTCTTTACAAAAATCAATTCAGTAATTGCAAAATACTTGAAAATGCACTGTGTACATGTCTGTCTTATTATCCACTTGAGAATATCAGACTTTAAAAGGCAAGAAGAAGGAAACAAAATCTAAAGGTAATTCTTGTAAAGGAGTATTCTAAACAATCAATAGTATGACAGTGTGTTTAAAAAACACTAAATAGAAAAGGAGACTGCTATTCTAAGTACACTGTAAATGGCTAGATCAGTCTGAATGAATGTCTAAGAAGCTATTTGGTTGGCTTTTCCTTTATATTACATGAAGGTGTAGTTAACACATTGGTTTTCCAATGCCAGGTGAAGTTAGTAAAAAGGCTTATGTCAACTTCCCTAGCCTGTGACCAAAGACATAATACTCACCTCCATATTTTACAGAAGTTTTACTTATCTGTTCTCATGTATAATTACTCTTAATCAGTCTTCAATTCTTATGAGTTTTTCCCACATAGTGATAAATGTACGGCAGAAATATTGTTAGACTTTTTAGATTCAGATTCAGAAATTTTAGGAAAAGGCTGAGGTATGACTTCAATTTAAGCATATATATGCATATGTTTTTGCTAGAGATGGGCTTCTTGGACTTCTTGAATTGAGTTATTGTGCTCTTATCCAAAATCTCTTGATTCAGTGCAAAAATCCCAATACATTTGTACAAGCTTTGGATAAAATCTTACTGTGAAATATTATCTTTTGCTCTTGGAATGTTTATCTTTTGGTCATGAAATATTTTAAATCAGCTGTCAACATTTGGATGGGTAGTTTCAACACCCATCAGAATCTACTAAAAGTTCTCTGCTGTTTAGACAGATGATGATATTGTGGTCCTAGACTTTCTGAGACATTTAAGCACATTTCCGTTCCTATTGTAAGGTCTAGCTTGGTTATACAAGAAGAGGAGAGAAAGTAGTGGTAAATAGTAGTGGTAAATAATAAATACACCCATTCACAAATTCATACAGAAAACAAATTTCTCTTTCACTACCAGGAATTAATGAGAAATTCCTGCCACATTTCCATTAGAAATGCTAGAAGATACTGCTTTCTATTTTAGGTACAAGAATGTACAGTCCACTTGAAGTATACAGACAGTGTATTAGGGGGAAGTGTTGACCCATTTCCAATACATAAATCAGAGGTTATTCCCATCTTTGGATAAACCCCTGGGAAACCAGCTCATTATTAATGCAAGAAAGAAAAGCTAGCAATTACATGGATAAAAAAATTCAATGGGGAATTCAAAATGTATTTCAATGTACAAATTCAATTAAATTCTAATATTTATTCTTTTTCTAATGATATTTCTAAAGACTAGTTAGCCCCATGTGTTCATAAAGCCATTTAAATAGTTCAGCTACAAAATAGTTTGATAAGTCAATATATTACCCTGAAAATGTTATTTATCACTCAGTATTTTTTGTTCTTTCTCAATATAGATTTGTTGAATTAAGAAAATAAATATCACAGACATCTATGAAAGTTTGAAGAAAATGTTTCATGTAAATGTAAGACGTGTGATATAATCTACATTAATTCTGAATTTTGCATTCTGGTAATTATGATAGATATAGTAATGAGAAATGGAATCAGTAAGTAAGAAAAAAAGAGCAATTTACAGAGATTATTTAAAAGAAACAAACAAAACAGACCATTTTAGTTAAAGCTCTGCTCTTCTTTCTTATGATTTTTTTTTTATAATAACTTGAATTAAAACAGAGGGCAAAGGAGAGACTGACAACAAAAATGACAGTGATAAGGAATAGCTCACAGATAATGCCTATACTCTCTTTTCTATCTAAGATATGTTTATTTTCATTTATTTGTTCTTTTAATAATTTATCCTGTTATCCATAGAATCAGTTAGAAGGGACTCACAAGAATCATGGAGTCCAACTTCTACATACACAAGGAGGCCCAATGAGGAATGAGGAAGAAAGGGACTGTTCAATCTCCCTATGGACTCTACTGAAAGAAACTAACACTAATTTACTGATGTAGATCTCCTAAGAAGTTATCATTCCGCTCTACTCAGCATTAGTAAAGCTGCGCCTGGAGTACTTTGTACAGTTATATCCCACCATCACAAAACAGACTCAGTCATAGCAGAGAGAATCTAGCAGAGGACAGCCAAGATGTTGAAGGGTCTGGAGTACTTTTGCCATGAGGAAAAGCTGAGAGCTGAGACTTTCTCTTCTCCATGCAGAACAGGTAAGAGAGCTCTCATCAATGACAATAAATATCTGAAAGGAGATGCAAAGGAGAAGAAGACAAACTCTTTTCTGTGGTGCCTAGCATGAAGACAGGAAGCAATGGGAACAAACTGGAACACAGGAGATTCCATCAAAACATCAGGAAGCACTTTACTGTGTGGGTTGCTAAGCACTGACACACGTTTCTCTCCTTGCAGATCTTCAAAAACCATATGGTCATGGTCGTGGGCAACCTGCTCTGGGTGTCAATGCTTGAGCAGAGGTGGTGTACCATATGGACCCAGAGGTCCCTTCCAGTCCCAACAGTTTTTAATTCTGTTATTCTGTAAGTTCAAGTCTACTTCTGTTTCCTAGCAACCATTCTTCAGGACAGATTCAGATGATTAGATTCTAATGGGTAGAATGTATAAAGTCAAAATGTGAGTGGTTTAAGAATTTAATTTCTAATGTATGAGTGTTTTCATCTGTGTACAGAGGAATATTCATAGAATCATACATATAAGGTCTGGGGTTGGAAGGGACTTTAAAGTTAGTCTACTTCCACCCCAGTGCCATAGATAGGGTTGCCACCCACTATCTTAGATTGCCAAGGGCCCCATCCAAACTGGCCTTGAATGCTTCCAGAGATAGGCTATCCAAAACTTCTTTTGGTAATCTGCTCCAGTGCTTCTCCATCGTCCAAGTAAAATAATCTGCTCCTAATGTGTTATCTAAATCTCTTCTCTTTTCGTTCACAGCCACTCTCACTTGTCCCTTTATTATCGGATTGTGTAAAAAGGCACTCTCCTTTCTGTTTATAAGCTCCCTTATCATTAAGATTGTCACAGGAGAAAAGAATTAGGTTAACTAGATTTTATGCGTTTCAGCACATCCCCCTCAATTTGAAGCATGACTTGAATGATTCCTTAGTGTATGGAACTGAAATTGTGCCTCCTTCCAATCTGAAGCAGTGGAGAGGCTTCCAAATGAAGAAGAACCTTCACAGACATTTTTCGTGGGCAGGCCTGACGCCTATTATTGATTCTCCTACTTCAAAGGTCTGGTCTGATTCATGTAATTTTAAATAACTTGAAAGATCCTTTCAATTTCACAAAACTTTGTAGCTAAGTGTATGAAGACCTTTACTACACTCCTCATAATAGTGTCCTGAGTTGGTAAAGTATGACTTCTAAAATCCTTCCTAAGCATGTCTTTTGCTGAAGCGGTCTTCAGTTTTTGAATCATCTAAGATCCTAGATATGAACAAATTTCATACTCATCTACTTCTAAGAAGTTCCAGAAATAGATGTGTTTGAATGTGCAATAGATGTGTTTCCATGCAATTTGCATGGGAAAAATCAGATACCTAGAATGTATTTTTCTCAAGAAAATAGATTTTGAAAGATGAAATTTTGTGCTTGACTACTTGAAGTGGCATTTGAGTCTAAAGTCTGAAAATAAGGTGATACCTCCTACCTAATTTTATGTCAAAGCTTAATGAGAGTTTCTTTACAGAGTATTCATGCTCTCTTCGATACGTGTTGTCTTCGCTGCATAAGTGGCTTGTACATCGCTACTGAGAAGTGAATGTTGACCCAAGAATTCAAAAAATCCAAACAGTAAAATAATGAATTACAGTATTTTTGATTCCCTGTCCAGTGGAATAAATAGAGATTCCAGAAACTTCAGTGAACTTGGAAGAGATTCTAAACTGGGAAAGAGCTTCGGCTAGGAAACCAACTAGACAGTTGAAATAATGGGAGAGCTGAAATCTACACTTCAAAATGAAGTCAGTAGCTAACCTAAGCAATAACACAGCCTGTGTTTAAAGTCAGTGACAGTTGTCCATTTACATATGACAGAAAATAAAAGGTATTTTTTTGAGTAAGGTACTCAAAATAACAAATGAAAATAAAATCAAGATAAAGTTTAATTTGATGACTGATTTTCTCTGTTGTTCATATTGTTATAAAGAAGCATTTAACAGCTGATTTTAATGAGTGTTTTGTCCTGTACGTTGCAGTAAGATACACATCCGTTAATCAACAATACATTTAATAAATAATCATTTAAAAAAAACCATAATAATGGTGTTTCTTATAAATAAAATGGTCAGTAATAGCAATTACTTTGCTCTTAGTACCAGCTTATCCTTGTTAGAATTAAATCTGCTTCTGTAAGCCAGGAGCAATCACTATTTTCTACTGATTTCATCCATCTGTTGGAGTGAAAGTCTTTCCATAGAGAGCTAGCAGAGGAGATGGCTTTGATTAACATGCAAACATAGAACTAAAGCGAAACTGACAGTGATCAATCCTGGAAACCAAGGAAAAACAATTTCCTTTCTTATGACTTACTTATGCTTTTCTTCCTAATCAGATAAGCCTGGGTCGCATTCTCTTCCTTTGATTCAAGTCTATCACAGATTAAAATGACTTCAGTAAAAATCAAGGACTTGATAATTGCTTTTGCACAAAGCATTTATCTTTTTGACAAATATTTTAGTATTGTGGCAGAAGCTATGGACAATCTTATGATAAGATCTCTTTTAACACTTTGATTTCTCATTATGGAAGCAAAAAACATTTCTGAGTTTTTTTAGGAGGCAAGAGGGTGATAATACACTTCCCAAGGCTTATTTTATCTTCTCATTCACAAGTTACCATGATGACAGAGATTTACTGGCTTCTGGTGAGGATAACTGGCGCAGAGCTCATTAACCCTCTGACTAGTACGTGGGACCTTTTGACTCAGAGCATGTCCATGGAACAGCTGTATGCTTATGGTGTGTGAAAGCTACTTGATGGGCTGTATTGTTCAGCATTGAAAACTTCAGAGACTTTAGTTTGGTATATGGATTTATTGAGATAGTGTCCACGCAGTTTCTAGTGTCTTCAGATACCTAAAATATTAATAGTTACTTTTATTATTTTTTTTCTGAAGTATCATAACTTTGAATCTTGGAGTGAAAATATACAGCAGTAACCATCTCTGACAACTCTTAGTGATGTTTTTTCCTTTTCAAGGGTCAATATTTCTCTAAATATATATATTTTTTCAATTAAACTACGTATAAGAATAAATATCTTAATGCAGGATTTATGATGATAATTCTTAAAAGGATTCATCTACAAAATGCAAGAAAAATGTGTGGGAATTATATTGAATGACTTCTAATTTATAATTAGTTATCTAAATGTGATTATAATTGCACAGTGTTACTGCTTTGAGCAAGATGTTGGACCAGATTTCCTTCTGTGATTACTTCCAAATAGAATAAGAATTTTATTTTATTTTCTTTTTTAATTCCAAATATAGCCTGAGTAAGGAAAGCTGAGCCGCATATCTAATATACCATATCCAGTAATTCATCATGAATCTTCAGTAATCTGGTTGTTCCTACCTAGCACATTTTATGAGCATATACCTCTTCTCTTTGGATATACATCTTACAGTGAAAATTGTTATTATACACTTAAATAAATGGATAACCATTTTGTTACCTCATGAGAAACAGAGTAAATTGAATGTATGAAAATTTGTCTATGGGTTTTACTACTCTCAATAGAACTATCCCACACATCTGCATTGTAGACTTTTTGGAAGAATGTAGAATGGTCTTTAAATAGTCCTTAATATTTGCAGGTATTAAAAATAAAATATAGCCTATATAGATTGATTTAGTTGACTAATTTTGAAAGATAAATACATGGTTAAGATTTCTAGATGTTGCAGGTTCATCAAAATATCTTATTTCAATCATTTAACCTGTTACTCTCATAGTCAATTATTTCTTTATCTTCCAAAACCTGATCTTAATATGATTTAAAAGTGTCTTATGTTGTGTACTCTGAAGTGGAGGAATCCATCTCACTAATATTTTGAAATCTTGACTATCTACATCTATGCAATTATTCTCAGTTGTATAGCTCAGAAGGTCTTGTGTTTTATGTTACATAGCTTTTCTTTTAAGGAAAATGGTCACTCAGTTTTAATAACAAGCATAAAAAGAATCAGACAGGAATAATAGTTTTTCAGAGTTATTGCTGTTCCTCACATCTGTGAATCTTTCACATTGTTTGGCTCTTTATGAGATATTCTTTATGAACGACAAACTATAACTACATGTTGATATACACTTGAGCAGAACACTTAACACAGATCAGCTTATAGAGAGTAGAGTTCCACTCCAAACGGGGAGGAGTGAATTTTCTTCACTCAGAAGGGGAAAATTCATCTATTCTTTAAGGAGAGAAAAGGAAGAAAACAGAGCTATATCATTTCCAAAGTACATCGAATTATAGAATCACAGAACGACCAAGGCTGGAAAAGTGCTCCAAGATCACCTGGTCCAACCATCCACCTATGACCAATACTTCCCCAGTAAAACACATCCTTCAGAAAAATGTCCAAATATTAACTGAACACCTCCAGGTATGGCGAATCAAGCACCTCCCTGGGCAGCCTGTTTAAGTGCCTAACCACTCTTTCAGAGAATAAATTTTTCCTTACACCCAACCTGAATCTCCCTTGGTGCAATTTGAGGGCATTCCCCCTACTGCTATCACTAGTTATGCAGGAGAAGAGGCTGACCCCCACCTTGCCAAAATCTCCTTTCAGGCAGTTGTAGAGAGTGATAATGTCTCCCCTGAGCCTCCTCTTTTCCAGATGAAACAATCTCTGTTCACTCAGCTGCTCCTCAGAAGACTTCTGTTCCAGACCCCTCGCTAGCTTCGCTGCCATTCTCTGGACACACTCCAGGGCCTTGACATCTACCTGCCCAACATAACAGGCAAAAAACCTTCTTTATTGTAGTATTTCCCAAATAAGAAGATGATATTTAGGAAACAGTAATCATCATATTTGTTGGACTGTGTAACTTTTATTGTAGTTCACTGGATACACAGCAAGAATTCTAATGTTACTTGCTTTTATTTTGAGCACTCTTTTAGGATGTGTGCCGTCTATCCTTGCATATGCCGAACTGCTAGCAAACAGGGAAAAATAACTTTCATTTTGTCTTTCATTACTTTTTTTGTTGTTGTGTCTTTTCCTCAAAGCATACTATGTTCACTGTAATTCAGTTAGCCCTGTGATTTAATCACATTGATTTCCTGCAAAGTAAAACTGACAATCAGACAAATGCTTACCCATCAGACATAACTTGGTCAACAAGTCTGTATATGCCAATCAATCAGATCAATCTGATCACCTGTAAAGTGGTCTTATATATCTTTTTTCCATTGACTGATGTACTACATCTTGACAGAGTAATGATGTAGGGTAAAATGAATCAGCATTGGCATATGTCAGCTTGTATCGCTATTTTAAATATAGAGGATATTCATCAAAAGACATGCCATCTTGTCATACATTTTGTCATTTATTTATCACTGATGTTCTTACAAAGTTGAGATTGGAACATAATTATCATGGTGAGCTTATAGTCATATGATGCTGCATGAACTCTGACATATAAAACCAAGACATACCCATTTCCTAATATATGAAGAAATGTTGTAGATATTAAACATTATTTCTCTATTGTTTCCATGTGAAATCCACTATATTTCTTACTATGTGTGTCTTCTGTGTCATCCTATTCTCAAATTGTATGTTCCATGAAGAAAGTAGTATTTTTGTTCATTTTTTTTTGAAACTAGTCAGTCATCCATCAAATTGGGAATGAGTTATCACCTCCAAAAAAAAAAATGTTATTGATTAATGTATGCATTTATTTGCATACATGAAAGTAACAAGCAGAGGAAAATGTGTATCTTGCAATGGTATTCATGGAGCATATCAGAAAGATATTACTGATATTTAAATGACTGCAATCATATATATGCCTGCTCTGCATGTATGCTGATCAATCTGCCTTACATATTTAGGATATCTTTCTTGAATTCTCATCAAACCACTGTCCAGCTTTGTTCACTGAAATATCAAGCTATTGTATGGTATTGAACAGCTAAACCGTTTCTGCAGAGATCTGTGTGCCCTAGAAAGCATTACCTAATCTTGGACTGAACTTCCAGTTCACTGTCTGACCAATTGGTCAACAAACTAAAAACAAGCTTGGATTTACTTTACTTGTGAGTTTGTAAATATCACAGTCTGTAACATTTCTGGAGATGTTTTTGTATGTAATACATATTCATGGGAAATATTAGTCCGCAAAAACAAACAAACAAAACAACCAATATGATTAGGTTTAAAAAATAAAATAACTATAAAACAATACACAGATATAAATTTCTGAATCCGGTGGGATCTTTGGCATTGAAGTGAGAGTAAATGAACTGAAAAAGGAAAAGCAATCACTGAGGATTATATATTTATCTTCTGTAAATCTTCAAGAGGAAAAGTGCTATATCATGTAATGATTCCTCATATTCTTTCAGAAATTATATCTTGTTACTTAATTCATATGTCACATTGAATAAAATGAAATCATTTGATAATAGGATGTAAGAAAAGAGTTACCTACAAAATAGACTCACATTAGCAAGAAATGGTGCAACAGTGGAAAAGAGAATAATATTTACCAGAAAGACCTTTTTGAATATCCTATTCACTGTGAAAAGGCTGGAGTCTAGTTTTCAGCATATAAATCCTTAAATTTTGTCCAATATTATTCTTAATGTTTGAAAATAATAAACTTAGAATTAAAAGTCCATTCTGATCCTATTCTCAGAAAGTCAAAACTCCCTTACAAACTTCCTGTGAGTTGAAATCTCCACAGTTCAGAACACTCTCTAAAACATTTAAACATACCGTCAGCTGTAAGTGTGCATGTAATCCCTCTGAAGACAGTTTCTTAAATATATGATTTAGTACTTCCATAATTAAATTTGTTAAAAGAGTCACTGAATAATAGAAATCTTTGAAGTATTAATCCTTGCCCGGATCCTGAATTGGTGTATAATTTAGCCAATTTAAAATTTGTACCAGAAGTGTATGCTAGTGTTGCTTCTGGCTAGTAACTGGAGGACAAACCGTTTAGTTCTGTGAGTGGGAATGTGTCAAAGCATCACCTAATATATATATGTATCTTTAAGTTTCAGTTTACTATTGACAGCTTGTTATTCATTTGCTCCACCAGTTCTTCACAGCTTTAACTGGCTTAGACTTTTCCATCTTAAACAGCTCCACCAATACTGACAATAGTATCATTATTGTATCAAATAATGTGATAGAAATAAAAGCAATTATTTGTCTCCTTAATTAAATACCTATTAACACTACGTCCTCTCTCACAGTATAGGAACCTAATAATTTTCTAATTCCCTATCAGTTGTTGCATGTATGTACAGATTTTGTTTCTCCTGTTCCAATTTCCTCTGACAAGAAAACATCTCAAATGAAAACTCAATGCTGAGTATCTGGATTATGTTTATAAGAAATCATAGCCAAGACAGACTTTCTGTAATCAACCAAGAGCGTGGAAATCTGTCCTTTCAATTCTCATAGTTCATTTGAACATTTAGTCACAGGCAATTTATCTGTTTTCTCCTCCACTTAGTGAGTCTGTTTTTATTGTGGCTGTTGCTAATAGTTTTGCATAGGGATATTTCATAGGAAGGACTAGGGTTGTGTGATGTAAGGAACTCTACGTGCCAAAAAAATCAAATACGTATGTCTAAATAACAAACAAAGTATAACAAGCAGATGGTGGGAGAAAGTCAATAATGAAACTCTAATGCTAAGCATAATAAGCAATGATGATACTACAGCAATTGTTGAGCCACTGTTGTCTGATATTGTCTTAAGCTGATGTTATAGGAATATTTAAAATGCTAAGAATTCAAGAAACAGAGTACATAGCTTTTCACACAGAATTTTATATTTGTAGAAATCACATAATTTAAAACATGTACAATGTAGTTGTTTACAACTTATCTAATAGCATTTACATTTAATGAAGAGAGTAGGAATTCCAGGATATAATTCAGCTGAAATTTTCTATCCCTTCTTTGGTGAAAATTAGTGATATCACATATCAGAACTGCTTGTTTTTCTTGGCTGACTATGGGCTCCATGTGACAAGCCTTCCATGTTATCTAGGATTAGTCAAATGAACATCCCTTCCTGTATATATAAATTATAAATGGAGAAGTCCAGAAAGCAATGGTCAGGAATGCGACATCTCCTTATGCATCATTGCCTTATACAGCACTATCTTTTTCTCTCGGATACATTTCCTCAATAATCACTAAAAGAAAAATACCTAACAGATAAGAAAAACACAATTGATTATATATTTTTCAAAATTTATTTAGGAGACAGTTATAGCTCCTGTGCATTAAGTTTCATATAAACATCCTTGATTAGTAAGTTTCTTTTACAATTCTGTTCCATTTTTCCTTAAGATGAGACGGATGTCCAATGCCTATTATGTTCTACTCCTTTAGAAATAAAGGTGGCTTTTCTAGTTTGTATGGTTTTGTTGTAGACTGGTAGCCTGTTACCAATGAAGTATGACTTCAGCTTTGATATTACTCTAAACATAATATCTTTTATTTTGCAACATATACAAAGAGCATCATTAGTTATCTTTTCCATATGTGTAATTGCAGCAGTATTTCATAGGCATTCACTTTGCACTCACTTTAGATTAATTAAAAGCAGAAAAAAATATATATACTGAGTTACAAGGTGTCCAAAGCTTTCAAATCTAGCATTAATGTTTGTTTGCCAAGTGAGCAGTGTGAGATTTAGTGTGACTGCTTTTAGCGTACAATTCACATATGTTCTACAGAATCCTAAAGGAAGACAAATATGTCTATAGTGTCTTGTAAAGCTTATTTTAATGTAATTCAGTTTTATTTCCTCATGGCAAATAATACAGATTTCCGTAGTAGCACTTCACTTGAAGAAGGAGAATTTACTTCTCTTTGTGATAGATAGTAATTCAGATGGAGCATTATGTCAGTACAGACATAAACTGCTGTTCTGGAGTTCATAGGTACACATCTGTGTTTGTGTGACCATAAGTAGGTGTGTCTGTGGGCATTTATACATAATGAAGAAAAAAAAAAAGATTATTGAAAATCTAAAGAAGTAAAAGATCATACAAGAGCTTGCTAAATGTTTTAAATCCACTATGAAGTTCCTATGTCAAGGCAGACCTGCCGTAGGGTGCCTTGATTTCAGCCTAGACAATGTTAATAGCACACTAATGTTCTGGTTGTTGCTGAGTGATGTCAGCACAGGCTAGGCCAGTCTGCGCTGCTTATCTGGGAAGCAGAAGGCAGGGTGGAGGCAGTACAGCTATCCTGAATTAGGCAAGAAGTTATTCCATACTGTGTGACATCATGCAGTCCATAAAGATGTGGGGTATTCCCTGGGGGCTGGCTGCTACTTTGGGATTGCTGGCTGTTGGTCAGCAAGTGATAAGATGTTGCGCTGCTAGTGTGGCATTGGTCAAGGAACAGTTGTATTGTTAGTTGGGCACTGGTTGGCAGGTGGCTACTACTTGCACTGAGGATATATACATAAAACTCTCTCCATATATATAGATAAATATGTACTCTCTGTCACATTTTGGGTTCAATTTTCCTTTTCTTTGTGACTTAGTATTTTTTATCTCAAGCCACACGTCCTATTTTGTTTACATTTTTCTCTCTCATTCCACACTGAATGACTGTGTGATGGTTAGCTGCCTGCCAGTAAACCACACACAGGGTGGTGCAAACTCCAGAGGAAAAAAATATATACATGAGTATATATGCCATAGAATCATAGAGTCATCGAGGTTGGAAAAGACCTACAAGATCATCCTGTCTAACCGTATACATATATGTATTTTTATGTACAAGTAGAACTACATGCATACATACACACAAATATGGATGAATTTATGTGCACATATTAATATTTGGACAAAATGCTCTCTTCAGCACTACTTTTACAAAGTTTCTAGAACATAAAATTAAATTGTCACTTATGCTAAGCAGTATTTTTCACTCTCTAACTAACATTTTTTTTTGTATGCAGAGCAAAACTGGGCAGGTAGAAATGTGTGATTTATTTTTGCATGACACCAGTAGCTACTTAGTCAGAATTCATCATTTTTGGATTTTTGCAGCATCTACTGCAAATTCAACTGTGTGATTAATACTAAAGAAGAACTTCAGATAACAAACAGAATGCTTATTTCAGTCTACATTTCTTGAATATATAAAAAGGTTAGACTCAAGATAAATAGTATTTCTGATCTTAGTTACTAATATGCGGTGTTCCATAGGATATTCGTTGAATATTCATAGAATGGCTCGTGTGGGAGGAACCTGAAAGATCATCTACTGCCATACCTTCTACTGTGGACAGGGTTGTAACCCACTAGGTCAGATTGCCAATGGCTCCATCCAACCTGGACTTGAATGCTTCCAGAAATGAGGCATCTACAACTTCTCTGGGCAGCCTGTTCCAGTGCCTCATCACCCATTGAGTAAAGAATTTCTTCCTATCATCTAACCTCAATCTCCCCTCTTTAAGTTTAAAATCATTCCCCCTTGCCTTATCACTACCAGACCATGTAAAAAAGTCAGTCTCCCTTCCGCTTATAAGCTCCTTTCAGCTATCAGAAAGCTGCAATAATGTCTCCCTGGAGCCTTTTCTTCTCCAAGCTAAACATGCTCAGCTACCTCAACCTTTCTTTGTGAAAGATTTTCTCCAGCCATCTGATTATCTTTGTGACCCTCCTCTCGACCCGTTCCAAAATCTCCTCATCTTTCCTGAGCCTGTATACAGTACTCCAGATGGCGCCTCTAGAGGGCAGAGTAGAAAGGGACAATCACTATATCTTCTGACATTGCCCAAGATACAGTTGTCCTTCCAGGCTACAAGTGCGTTCTGCTAGCTCATGTCATGCTTTTCATTCACCAGAATCCCCAAGTCCCTCTCAGCAGGGGTACTCTCAAGGAGTTCTTTCAGTCTGTAGACATATCTGGGATTGCCCTGACCCGACCATAACATTTTGAACTTGATCTTGTTGAATCTCATTAGGTTCACCTGGGTCCACTTTTCAAGTGTGTCCAGGTCACTCTGGATGGAATCTTTTCCTTCTGTTGTATCATCAGCACCACTCAGCTTTCTGTCATTAGCAATCTTGCTGAGAACACACTCAATCTATGTCATTGATAAAGATACTGAAGTCCACTAGTCCATCTCAAGATGGGCTACCTGGGGGAATACCACTCATAACTGGCCTCTGCCTGGATATAGAACCATTGACAACAATCTCTGACTATGATCATCCACACAATTCTCTCACCAATAGTCCACCCTTCAAATCCATATCTATCCAGTTTAGAAATACGAATGTGGCATGGGGCCATGTCAAAGTCCTTGCACAAGTCCAGGTAGATGACATCAGTTGCCCTTCCTTTGTCCACTGAAACCATCACTCCATCATAGAAGGCCACCAGATTGGTTAGGCAGGATCTGCTCTTGGTGAAGTCATACTAGCTGTCTCAGATGACCTCCTTATCTCACTCCATGATCTTCCCAGGCATGGAGGTGAGGTCTCACTTTCCTGTAATTCCCCAGGTCTGTCTTTCTTCCTTTCTTAAAAGTGGGACTGGTGTTTTCTTTTTTCCATTCACAAGAAACTTCATCCTACAGTCACAACTTTTCAGTTATGATGGTGAGTGGTTTGGCAGCCACACCAGCCAGTTCCTCCAGGGCACTGGGATGCATGCTATTCAGACTTATAGACTTGTACATATTCAGACTCTTGAGGATGTCTCAGAATTACTTTTCTCTAACAGTGGGAGGGATTTTGCTACCCTGACCCCTTGTAGAAGTTCAGAGACATGAGAGATGTGGTAAGCATGAGAGTCAGTGAAGACTGAGGCAAAGAACTTGAGTACCTCAGTTTTCTCCTCATGTCTGGTGACACCAGTTCACACTTCCCACTTATCAAAGAGGGTACACTTTCTTTGGCTTGTCTCTTCTGACCAACATATCTAAAAAAAATGTTATTTTTCTCATCCCTTGCCAAATTCCATTCCAACTGCACCTTGGCTTTCCTGACCCTAGCTCTGCATGTTCAAAGACCAACCCTGTACTCTTCCCAGGCCACCCATCCCACTACCTGTACATTTTCTTCTTATCCCCCAATTTGACCAGGAGGTCCTTGCTCAGCCGTGTTGGTTTCCTACCTCCTCTGCCTCAGTTCTTACACTGGGAGATGGAGATCTCTTGTGCTCTCAGAAAGATGACCTTAAACAGCTGTCAGGCTTGTTATTTTCCTTAGTCCATAAGGAGAGTTTCCCAGGGGATCTCATACAATAATTCCTTGAACAGGCAGAAGCAGCTGTTATTTTAACTATAGCTAAAATAAGTGAAAGTTCTTCATTTTAATGTGATGAGTTTGAAACTCAGGCTCACATCATCATAAAGTTCTATGACAACTTCTAATGTGTAGAATTATGGGAATAAGTAAGAAACCAGAGCTGTCTCCAGCTAGACATCTTCCCAATTTGTCCAGATGTTAATTTCATGTTTCTTAAGCATTACAATAGTTGTATTGTACAATAGTTGTATGTAAATAGAATAAAAAGTGCTCTCTTGAAGGATGCATAGGTAGTGTTTTGTCATGGTTTTATGATTTCTTGTTATCAGTATTCCACATCGTAACATCATGTAGTGCACTGGGAGTTAAATAGTTAATGCTCCAGTTCCATGGTTTGTTGATAGTTCCAGGTACACCTGTCTCAGAAAAGAAGAAGAACTACATACCCCAGAGGACTTTGTGTTGCTCTGTTTCCCTTTTCTCTTCAGAGGGAAAGATAAAAACTGCAGATCATGAGACACTCCCTTTTTCCCTTCCTGGTCATCTTGGCAATGTGTGCGCTCCCTAGCTTGTCTTGCCTTCAGCATTACAGTAAAGCTGCAAAGCTGTACGGTAAAGTTTTTGGACCTTTCTCTCTCATTTTATTTGATTTATTAGCTTTAATTCTAATTATATTGTATTATATTGTGTTATCTTGCATTCCAGTATTATATTTAGTAAATTAACTTTCCTCTTCAGATCGTTGCCACTGTTTTGTTTTTCGGCCCATTCAGCTCTGTGCAGACAGCTAGGACGTAGTTTATTTCTGATATTTTAAAAAATTCTTTAGTAATGCTCATAGAAGGAAATGTTGTTGAACTAAAAACAATTTGTGCTGAGATCCTTGAACAAAATTGCAACATTTTGAAGTATTTTGTCCAGTCAGTGGAAATTTGAACAGAAATTTTTGTAATCAGTCTGAGTTAAGGTATTAGTGTAAGAAATAAAATTTTTACACTTCTTTATTTTTGTAACCTTTGAGTTAGTGCATTTTACAAGGCTTCTTTCAGTGCATCTTTAGCAGAGTTCTCTTACTAGAGACATGAATTTGATTGGTTGATCTCCATTTGTAAATAGTCTCTTGCCAGAAATGGTCCAGCTATTGGTGCTGGCCTGGATGTTGGTTCTCAGTTATTGGTGGTCCTCTGAACTTCACGAGGTTGCTGTAAGATTTTTTTTCTGTTCATAGGGATCATGCAGCTAAATTTTCAGTAATATAGTGGACTGAGAGTGATAATGTCTGTTGCATGTTCTCCGATCAAAACGTGCCAATTGCAGGCAGCAAAGATCTTTAGGACAACTGCACTCTTTAAATTAGGAAAAAATGTGTGCTTTGTCAAGCTCATGAGCCCAGGCTACTTGAATGTTCATTTTTGGTCTTTGGACATACAGCACAACAATCACTTTAAAGTGATATCTTGACTTCAGTGACTTCAGTGAACAGCAGACAGAGAACAAAAGACAGAAACCAAAGCTGAAAGACATTCAGCTCCAAGGTTGAATTTAAATATCTATCTAAATGTAAAGGCCAGTACTGCAAAGTCCTTAATATAAACATGAATTTCAAAGTGACAATAACTTTAAAGAAAGTAAAAGGGAAAGATGAACCCTGAAGACCTCATAATACTAAGTCAACTGAAAGAAGATCTGAATATTTGCATTTGGATATAATAGACACACTTCACCATACTGTCTGTGAACTTTTGCTTGTTTTATGCAACCAGGTCTCAAAAATCATCTGAAATTTGCCTCTTACTAAAACAAATACCAGCTTCCAATTGATAGTCTGTGCTTTTGAGACTGTGCTGTATATATGGTTTGGTTAATTTTCCTCTGATCAATATCTGGTAAATTAGACTCATGTTGTAATGTAAAAAGCAGCTACAGTGGCAACAGAGGTATACTGCCCCAGATAAATCCCCAATTTTGTCAAGGATTCTAATTGGTACTGCATCCCAATAACCTAACAGTGCTTAGTGAACATTTTAGTCAGATTTTTTAAAGCTAATTTCAGGAATTTAATTACTAACATCAAAACAGTGCAGAATCAGACTCACTTTGGCAGAAATAAGTTCAAAATTCCCAACTTTTATAGTCTATCCTGCTGTTCATTAAGAACCTTTGCTTGCTGTCCTTAAATGATTTTGTGTTCAACTAATAGCAGCTTCAGTGTTTTAAAATATGACTGTGGATGATAACAAGAAAGTGTGTAGGTCTATTAGGAAGGAAAATCCTGGAGGGAGAGGTGACAGCTTTACGGCACTAGCCCTTGCCTTATTTGCAGTAACTCATTTTGTATATATTGTTTCATATTGGTGAAGCCAAGGGCTAGAGCCATTTGTGATTTATGTCAACCCATAAGGGAGGTGGTAGTATCCAAGAGGGCAGAAAATAGGTCTGTTGATTAGAACGGTAAATTAGTGGATGCCCAAAAGACAGAGAAGAATAACTAGGTTTCACAGACATGCATAAACATTTCATGTTGTTTGCTACTTGTTACTTGGCTTCACTACAAACTGTACTCCAGCAGTCTTTAAGATAATAATAAAGCTTTCTCCCTCGTCCCACTCCCTGTGTTATTTATCTCTCTTTGGTTAGTCAGACCTTCTGTTTTTGTGACCTCTGTTACAGAAAGAAAAGTAAAGTTGTTTTGTTCCATGCTTTAACTGCCAAGAAGGCAAAACCATGCTGCATTCAGCAGAGCAGGTATTTATTTTTGACATGGGCAAAAAAGAAGCCTGGATGTGGGAAAAATGCTTGACTTGTCCTTGTAGAATACTGGATTTAGCTCTTCAGAATAATGCCCTGAGGGATCACTGGCCTCCGTACACCAATTCAGAGACCATCATATATCAGTCTTCCCAAGATTTAACTTCTAGTCTTGATTGGGGATTTTAAGAAATTGTATTCTGTTTCAGGATATATTTTATTTAGTTTGTTCTGGCTATAGCAAGGAGAAATAACCACACAGCTTTACTTCTGCCATCAAATTAACTATTTATCAACACATATAAGACTGGCAATAAAGTTCAATATTTAGAGGCTTCATTAAATGCTTAAGTTCTTTACATAGAAATACATTAAATACACAAATATATTAAAATAGAGAAGTGTGCTAAACAGATTTTACTCGTGTCTAAATATACAGTTTTACAGATCCTCTAAATAAAAGTATCTTTATGAAGTGTAGTTCTGTTTTGATTTTGTTTTTTAGCAGTGTACATTTTTGCTAATTCAAGATGATGGAAACAGAAGTCACTGAGGATTGCTGAATTTTGAAATTAGCAGATTATGCCTAATTTTGACAATTAATAAGAGTGTAATTTTATTGTTAAAAATAGAAATAATATAATTGGCTTAAAACTAATGCATATACTCTTATTTTAGTTTAGAAAGCATGTATGATCAGAGGAAGCAACAAAGATTCATTATAAAATACATACATTTTGATATACACACACAACTACTAAATAGAATCTTGTTTAATATATTTATATAATGCACTAATTGCACATTATTTCTACTTTTTTGAATGTTTCTGTCTGTTTACTAGACATCTTTGCAACTGTAAAAATATTAAGAACTTAAATAAAAACACAGTTTTTATGCTGTTAAGTAGGAGAAAGCTGGTATCAAATGCTTCTGAAAAAGGAAGGCTATCACCTCAAAAATCTGATAAATTTACATAGCCATCACATGCCTTATTACAAGCAGGATTTCATGCTTATAATATAAAAATATATGGATAATATCCTTAATATATATAAATACATATACATGAACACAACTGCAGACCAGTTATATAAAGTGAAAAAACACAATGCCCTTCTTTGTAATATTCAGTTTTCACATAGCACTTTGTGTAGTAGAACACAAAATTTGGATTACAAAGAAGACCATCCATTTTACACTTTAAAGAGAAATGCCACACAAAGAATAGAAACGACAAATCTGAAATTAATCATAAAAGCAGTAGCTTCCTCAGCTTATGTGATGAACTACCTAGCAAATTAGAGCACTTTGATGAGAAACTGGATGGTGAAGTCATTTTGGAGGCATCTTTTCCTTTTTTATTTTTTTAAATAAATGTTAACTTTTACTTATGTAAACATATTATTATGTCATAACCAGCTTTTACTTTAGTTCATCAGGTGAAATCAGCCTACATTGCTGCAAAGTAATTTTAACATGACATATGTACTGAGAGTAACGTGTAAATTGAAGATCCTGTACAATTTTCACTATTTTTCTCTTAGTTGTGTTTGCCTAAATCAGAACTATCTTTCTAGAGGATAGACATTTGTTATTGTCATGGTTTTGTGATTTTCGGTTATTGGTACTCCACATCATAACATCATGTAGTGGATGTACCTAGTTCTCAGAAGAGAAGGACTACTACAGTCCCCACGGTACTTTGCTCCTCTGTTACCATTTTCCAGCCGGAGGGAAAAGATAAAAGCTCGCAGTATAAAAACTTGCAGATCACGAGACCTCGTCCCTTTTTCCGCCCGTCTCTCGTCTTGGCAGCACCTCGCTCTCCAGCCATCTTATCGTCGGTAGTAGAGTAAGGCCTACCTTGATTTTGGGACATTCTCTCTCTCTGTATTGGATTTATCAGCTTAAATTGTAATTATATTGTATAGTGTGTTGTTTTGCATTTTGATATCTTATTTAGTAAATTAGTTTGTTTCTCCTCAGATTGTTGCCACTGTTCTTTGCTCTCAGGGCCATCTCCTTACCCTTTTCCCCTTTTCCCTTTTCCCAGGGCGTGGGCCTGTGGATCCCCGTCCCCTTTGTCACAGAACCGGGCTGAACGCCTGTAAACCATTGACAGTTATCAAAGGAACTTCTAGATGCAACTCTATAGCTCAGATACAAAATTTGGGTGAAGCACAGTGGTTCAGATATGATGGTTTCTTTAAATGCTTAACCTACTGAATGCTAATAGAAGAAAAGTTGCACACTGGGAAAGATCACTGTGTACCTGCTGTCTTTTTTAAACTCTCATGTCTACCTAAAGCTGGAGATAAGGTGCTAAACTAAACAGACTTTTTGGTCTAAACCCACAGATAAGCTTTTCTGAAGACATCAGAGATGTGAAGAGATGACAAATTCAAAAAGCTAATCATAATAAAATATGTGATTGTGTTTAGACTTCACATATTCTTCCATAATAAATGAAAAACTAAAACACACAAACTATAGATACTTTCAATAGAGGAGATTTCTACACAGAAGTTTATAAATCTTTCTTTCAGTGAAAGAAAGCATTCTTCTTAGTTAAAAATAATAGTGTGGGACATTAGTTGATTTACTTTTGTACTAAAAACTTCAAAAGATTATGTTTTGTATGTAGATATTTCTTCTACTTTTTTTTCTGTTCAGAAAACAATTCTGTAATCAAAATTCTAAGGAATTAAAGTATATTTGAGCCAGACCAAAACTATATAGAGTGAATGCATTCATTTAAAAAATGTAAAGACAAAAAACTATAAAGCTGCTCTAACCCTAATGAAGTCCAGCAAAGATTTACTGCTCAGTTCATAGGAGTTGCAATTTAATCCATAATAATACTTCTGGAAGATATTAAATTACTCCTACAGAACAAAAGTATAGAAAGGGCATTATAACAGTAAAAATCAAATGAAATGTTCTTCATTGAGAAAGCCCTAACTGATTTCAGTGTATCTCAGTTTATTTCCTGTAAGAATTTTATGGAAGATTCCGTCAAAGGAAAAGGTCCCAAGTGCTACCATCTATGTTGTTTAAAACTAAAGATAAACCATTAATGTAGGTAATATTACACATGAAAATATTATTTTCATATGGAAATTGACAGAAACTATTCACTATGGTGCATTTAGATGAGTGCCTTAACAAACTTATATATTCTCTGAGTCAGGAAGAACAGAAATATATAAATGCATTGTACAGTATGTAGAACTTGAACTGATACTGGCATCAAAATGGAGTTTAGTGTTACAGAAGTAATGACCACACACATAAGCCTTATGTAACAGTTTTAACATCCAAATTTTGTTTCTGCTTACTTGATTTTGATTGCCTTCTTTTCTTTTTTATCTATAAATACTTGCCATTGAACCAAAGACTTTGCTGACTAAAATGCTGATGACAGATGAGTCATTCTGTCACATATATATCACTGCAAGTACCTTCAGAAAAGACCTGATTTTCCTCTTTTATGGTAACTCCGTTGACTCATTTCTGAATCAGCATAGCACAATGTCATCACACTGTTGGGATATAGCGTATTTCAATAACCTCTCCTCTAATAGCCCCGGGATGTCCTCTCAGATCCTCATCAACATGCATAATGAAACGCTTTCATTTGTTATAACAAAAATCTGTGTGTTGCTTTGTGTTTTAGGTAGTCATAAATACATCAGGATTTGATTAGGTTCCTTTGTCATTTCTTAGTCAGTTCCACATCTCTATCTGTTGAGAACTGAGCTGTGCTGACACAGTACAATGAAGACAAAATTTCAGTGTAGTAATTACTGTAGGGACTGAGTCAATGTTAACTCAAGTTCTGTGTTGGAGTAGATGAGTACAGCACCTTACCCTCAAGAAAAATTATTTCTAAGCTTATCTGATTATGGAACAGCTTTGTAGAGCAACTAGGAAAATGCAGAAACAGTTAGATATATACAAGCATTTAACTCTCTGAATAAGATTCTTTAAGGTTTTTAAGACATTTGTATTCCTCACTACCATCCCAATGTATCTTGTTCTCTGTTAAGTTTCAGAAATTTTGTCTCCTTTATGTCCACTCTGTAATAGTTATTTATTTACTTAATTTTTGCTTTTGTTGACTGCTGCTGTTTTCATGTTGAGTCACCATGTGTACCCATCAGGCTAAGGTGATATATAGCAGCACAAAACCCTGAGACAGGTAGGTCTTCACCAGAATAAATGACAAGAGCATCACAGCAGAAAGCTCACTGCAAAATACATGAAAGCAAGTTTAGCTCAGAAGAAATAAATATTTGGAATTAGTCTTTTCCAGGGATCCAAGTAGTCTCAAGGTCATCTCTGAGTCATGAGCCATTTCTTTCCAGCTGCTGGAAAAAAGCATTGCAAGCTTTTTCCATGTTGCTAGCATTTATAGCTCTAACACCTCTTATTTGAACAGAAGGTACAAACTTGAATAGGTTAATGTTGATTTCCTTTGCGAAAATACAGTCAGCCCTCGAGAACTTCTGTATGCATTTTTCAGCTTTCTGACCTCTTCTCTATCACAATAGTGTTATAATAAATCTCTTCTTTTAATGCCTGAAGTGCTGCCTTTCACACCCAATGATGTCTTGCAACCATCCCCATTGTCAATATATCATAATAATGTCATATGCACGTGTCAGGCAATATGAATGTGCTTTTGGAGATGTAAACTTCCTGTCAGATTTGCATTGAAAGGGAGAAGTGGATGAGAAGATATGTAGCTATTTTATTTTATCATCCTGATGCATTTTAGTCTTCTCATCTCCACTGTACTAGTAACTCCTATTTGTTTTGTAAGATGTTAGATTTCATGCACCTTATTTCCTCTGGATAATTTCATGTTAAAGGGACTGGTTGAGTATGTTCTTAAAATACGATGATTTTACTAACCTGATTTAAGATGAGCAGTTAAATTCATTCATAGGCAGACTGTTTGCAGCAATCTTGTAAATCTCAGTGATCTCTTTCCATATTGCTGGTCCTTTGTTTGATTGGTTGGTTGATTGTTTTTGCAAGTGTGGAAACAAAACAACACCACTGACACTCAGATAATAAAGAGCTAACAGCAGAGTCAAAAAACTGGAAAAAAAAAAAAAAAAGTCTCCCTAGATTCATATGATCAATTCAGTAGTTTTACACTGGTTATTAATTCTTTTGTAAAGAAAAAGTAAAGGAAAAGCCTGCAGCCAATACTGTCCTCAGAGATAACTTCCTTTCCTCAGTCATAAGTTTCCCTTGTTTTGTTTCCAAAGTACATTTACTAGATCAAGAAGCTCTGTTGTTTCCAGTTACTTTGAGCGCTTGAAGCTTCTAGCTGCTTCATTACCAGGTTTCTTTCCATGCAGAATACTTTTTTCAGTCTGTTTAATATATGTGGAGATCATATCCTAATAGCTGAATATTTACGACATCTCAGGTGTCATGCTTCAAAGAAACATCAGAAATCATATGTGAAATGCATACACCAGTGGTCTCCAGTCTGGTGGGTCACAGAGGATTTTGAAAGGCAGCATTTGAAAGGCAAGGAGCCAAATAAAATCAATACACAAAACCTGAATATTTTCTCTCACCTGTGTTTATATTACTGAAGCTAAATTTTATATTTTAATATTGCACATTTTTATATTGCATATTTTAATTCTGAAAAAGACTGGTAAATTTAAGAGTTGTCTCAGCATGGAAAAGGATCTCCTCAGAACTTGAGTCTTTTTTCTTTCAACAGTTTCTTTTCAATATTGTTACCTTTGTGATTTTTACTTACCCTGCATGACCATGTTAGAAGTAGTACTGGTAGGAATATAGAACAACTTGATGCCTATCCAGAGGGCTTTATATAATCAGTTTCAGACTTTATCAAATGTTTGATTTTCTTTTTGGATAGCTTCCTAAGTATCAGCCTTTTTAATTTGCATCTACATGTGTGTGTGGAGAGGAGTAAACAGCAGAAAGGGCTCTTCCTTCCCTAATTTTACAAATATCCTCTTCTAATACAGTAGAAAAATACTCAGAACTCATGAAGTTGTAAATAATAAGTCCTTAGTGTTGCCTGCTTAGCTGAGAGAGAAACATTGCTGATATCTGACAAGGAAAATATGTTCAATTCAAAGTCATATTTCCAGTGAAGAATGGCATTCAACTCTCTGAATGTATATTGTGATATATTTGTCTCCACTGAGGTAAATATGTATTTAAAAATGTAAGTTGGAAATAAATTTTTGAGGACAGAATTCTGGAAATAATCAAAAGTTTGTGATTAATTCAGATTTTTGCTAAGATTCTATGAGTGTTCTGGGGTCAGTCTTTAGGAACTTAGATAGCTTCTTCTTGCTTAGCATGTTTTCTTTAACTATGATTTAAACACCATTGCTCTCACTGGAGAAAAATGTATCCAACTTTACAAGAATAGATCAAAGGATTTATGAGAAAAAAAAAAAACAACTACAATATCTTTAATTTTTTCTACATTTTATATGCAAAGGAAAAGACAACATTTTAAACTACCAGATTAAATAGAAAATGTTAGAAGATCATGAAAAGATTGGAAAGTTAACTGTAGGTCATAAAATTTATAGTGAATGTCTAACCATGGATATATTTAACAGCAAAATTAATAAATTCTTTTGGTATTTTCAGTTATTTTTACACCATCAATCAAAGGCAATAAATTTATCAGTATTTGCTTTAATTTCCACATATGAATTTCATCAGATCAGATTTCACTGCAGGAGGCATCTTCCTTTCACTAAAAGTTCATTAAGGAGCAGGAAAAGTTCATTATTTTAACTACTGACACCTTTGAAAACAGATTTGAATTTTTGAGAGAGACGCAAATATTAATTGGTCAGAACAGCAAGGACAGATTCACACCTAGGCCTTATTCAGTTGGAGGAAACTCAATTAACAGTATCTGAGAATCTGGATTTTTATCTTGCACAAGACTTAATAGTAACTCATAATTTCAGAAACCCTAGGATGAGTAAGAAAATAAAAACTTAAAGTAAACTGTGTTTTAACCTGGAATATGGCTTCTGTGAGATGTTAAAGAGCTGCATCTCTCCCTGTGATGTGTCATTAATTTTCCAGAGCATGCATTTGAAGTACAAAAAAAGTTTGTACCATATTACAGAATAGCAACGGTTCTCCCACTCAGAATAGAAAACAGCTGTTGTCACTGCCAATTCATCACTGCTTGACATATGGGGTATAATTTCATGAAGAAGATATCACAGGAGCTAACCAGTAGTTTATGTTGGGAAACCTGCAACAATGTCAATTTACCACTACCTGAAACAGCAGCAAGCCAAGGCAGAGCATCTCAAGTTATCATTAAATGGAAACATATCAGCAGTTAAAAAAAAGGGAGACAAAAACGTGCTGTTGCTGTTTCTTTCCATGGAATAAGCTGGTTTTATCTCTTCTTGAAAGTCTTTTCCACAGTGAGTTAATATTACTTGAGATGGGTAACTGCAAGCCAGGGCACATCTGTATAACTAGCCTACAGATTTTTATTGTTTGTTGTACTTTATATAATTAGGATGTCTATCCAATGACTTTAATCAAATGTGTCTATTTGTAAGAGTTCAGAATTTTCTCTACCATTCTCAGAAATAACATCAGAAAACTGAGTTAATCTAACTTTATTCAATGGATTATTCTTTAAAAGCCACATTGTATTAGAGTCTACTTTAAAACCTTTTTATGCCATTAAATTTTGCACGGCTCACTAATGGCAGGTTTAAGTTGCCATAGGATTTTTCAGCTAAAGTACACTATAAGACATTAAGTTCTCTTACTGATGAAAGAAATAGTGGGAAAATGCACTAATAGCAGCACTTTCCAGAAGTAATTTCTGTTTCTTCATGCATCTTGTCAAACTTTGTAAGCTAAGTAGGGCAGAGAATGCACAGTATTTTTACAGCAGACCTCTCTGTTGGGGGTCAGGGAGATACTATGCAGGAAATACTATACAAATGATAGCAATCTACCTTGTCATTATTGTTAATTTGTGTCACATTATAGTGATGTCTATTACACTGGGAATAAATGCAAGTCTCAGCTGCTTCCTTGTTCTCTAAACCCTGAGCAGAGTTTTTACCATGAATTTTACAATGTAGTGCATTTTATTTTACTCCTGGAACTGAATCTGGATATAGAAATTAAATAAAAATATTTTAGAACAACTGTTTTTCACTAGAATTTGCTGATTCAAAAGTCCTAGAATTCTGCAATGAGAACACTTCTGCTGCAGATTTGCTTTAGGTCTCAAGTCCAGAATGAATTTTCTCTCTCCTTCTATCTTGATGTCCTCTAGTCCCTGCTGGACAGCTCCAAGACAGCTAAGCTTGTGTTTTTCCACTGTTCATACTTTGAATAGTGCATGCTGCACTCAAAAAAATTTGCACCAGCAGATCTGTCACTGTCACCACTGCTGAAGTGCACTACCCACCACGACACTGTGCTCACAACCACTAGATGTTCTCCATAAACGTTCAGCAAACTTCAATGAATGTCAGTGGGTGTCATTTTTTCCACATGGAGGAATTCAGTGACACACCTTTGTTTCATACACACTTCCAAATTAGATGCCTTTTTGTCAGATTGCTTCTCTGCTGCCATTCAGCCTCCACTGCCATACCACCAACATCTGCTTCTGACATCATGGGATAGCATAATAAAATAGAAGACATTACTTTCAGAACATCCTTCATAATTTTTCAGGGGACAGTGCTTTCTTGGGCAGTGCTTTCTGCAATTCAGTCTTTAACTAAGACCCATTTGAAATCTCTATTTTTAGCAATACAATGGACAAGCGAAAGAATCCTGTTTCTTTTCTAGCTGTGCTGGAAAATAGGATTTTCTCTATTTAAAATGTAATGTATATTTATTGTTGTTTTTGTTTATTTTAATAGTAGCATTCAGATGTAATTCAAAAAGCTGTTGGCCTTTAAGAGCCTACTTAATATTTGCTTTGGACTCCTGTTTTAGTAGTTGAAGCTATTACTTTAGCAACATGGGAAAAAGCATTGCTACATCACTTACCCTGTATAGGCAGTAAAATGTTATAGAACAGCCTTCTGTACTTTTCTCGTATGCCAGAATGAATTTGACACAGAGAAACAAAATTTATTCTGCCCTCATTTCACAGGGAACACTCAATAAATAATACATTATAATACCTAAAAAATTAATAATTGCAGCTCACAGTCTTTGCAGCATTCTTTTGTCAAAGCGTGCAGTAAATCTCAAATCCTATTTCTTACAGAATATAATAATGTAGAAATGATTATAATGGGTCAGAACAAAGTTAACATTAGGCCTATGTGCTTCCAGTGAATCTAGTCTATAGCAGTTGTTTGGGGAAGAATGAAATAAATTACGTCAAAACTTCTCAAAAAATTTCACATTCTCCAGCACTTTGAAGTAAAAAGCATCTTCATCTTGGAGTTAAGATCTCCAAGCTTATTAGAATTAATTAAAAATTATATGTATCCATTATTTTAAATCTAGCAGTATATTTTATCTTTTACCATATAGTTATACAATCATGTATTTAGCTATACCCAGTGCGCAAACGTATTTTATCAAAGGATTTTTAATTGATTAATGAATGCTTTCTTTTCTTTGTATTTTGAGAAGATAATCATTATCTACTTACCTTCCCAGTACACAAATTTCCCTAATGTCTGTAGCAGCCTGCATTAGACATCTCTCTTCTTTCATTTATCTTTTTGACCCAAATAGATAAACACAGATATCCCTCATCTACCTTCTGATAGATGTAACGTTTAATCACTGTGGATATTCCGTGTTCAGATCTAACACAACATGTCTCATCAGTGGAAAATGGGTTGTCCAAATGATTCTAAGAGGAGGCAGATCATTCATATACCTTTCCACATAACAGAGGTTTTGGCATTCATATATTTAAGTTAGCTGTATATATAAAATACTGATAGCTTGGATGATCTTCTCTTCGCCAGCACCAAACTACCTCTCTCATTTTTTATATTTTAGTTGTTTGGGGATTTTTTTCACATTGATTAAGCACTTGTAGGTAGCACTATTATTTCATCATTCTGACTCATTTTGTTTTCATTCAGGTGATTGCAGCTGTCATTTATTCTAAATTGTACTGCGATCTAAATGCAGCATCCATAGAGAAAATAAATATATTCAAACTAAAGAAGAACACTGTATATCTAAATTACATAATCCTTTGTGACTCCGAAAGTTGTCATTTGATAGTGATTTCTGCTATTTCATAGAATCATACTATAGAATCATGGAATGACTTGTGTTGGAAGACACTAATCCCCTGTCACGGGCAGAGTTGCCACCCACTAGGTCAGGCTGCCCTAGTCCTCATCCAGACTGGCCTAATTTCATCAGATTTCCCTGGAAATGGTAGAAAAATAAGATCCAATGCAGTACCTCAGAAGTGCAGCACATTTTCTTCAAAGCAGCAAAGAATGAAAATGGTTTGTTTCTGACTGCATGAATTCTGTATGAAGCTATGAAGTTCTCTCAGCTCTTTTTTCCTCTCTCTGCAAGTGTATTGTAAACATATGCTAATTTAAATTGTCCTTGATTACAAAGCAATGCTCTCCATGTGGAAACTTCGCCCTGAAAAGCAAGAGACTATAAAATGTCTGTGATCAGAAGCCTAGTCACAGGACAAGGGTTAATGGGCACAAACAGCCCAAGCAGATTTGGCTATAAGCCAGTTTAATTCTACAGGCTCCAGCTTATTTCCGTGGTTTCTTTCCAGTGCTGACCTAGACCCTTTTTAACTCTGGAGAAATATTCTAACAACATATGATCATCATTCAGAACTAATA
The DNA here is from genome assembly GCF_002078875.1 of Numida meleagris. NCBI lineage: Eukaryota > Metazoa > Chordata > Aves > Galliformes > Numididae > Numida > Numida meleagris. The sequence goes on from NC_034438.1 coordinate 3,657,376, forward strand.
TCCCCATGCCTAGCAGACAAGATTGTGGAATATTTTGTAAGTCTGAAGACCAGACTTGATGCTCTAAGACTTCCTTGTCCACCATTCTGATGGAGTAAGAGTTTAGTTGCTAGAAATCAAAACCTAGATGTTCCTTTCCTTTAGCAGGGGTGACTTGTTATTCCTGCTCTAAAAATGCTCACTGTATTCATGCTTGCTACTGCTTCAGTAGGCTTTAATAGAAAATGTTGCTTTTTCATTTTAAAGAATGCGCAGAAGAAGATGGGTTAGAATTCTCATATATTATACCCCAATTTCTTTATTTTGCATTGTAATTTAATTATGAAAATAATCAAAGAATACCTGAATTCCTTCTGTTTGAGAAAACAAAACCTTGTAACCTGCTTCCTGGAGAGGGTAACAATCCCCTTGTAGAAACTGATAAAACACTGAAGACATCGAAGAGGTTACGTACCCTGGTGATTACGAGGAGATCTGGAGGAAAAAAACCTTGAGAAAGGGCTGTCATTGAAGTATTTGTGGGGCAAGGTGCATGTAAAAGAGAGCTTATATTCACCATTTCCATTTTCATCTTACATAAGAAATTTATAATAATAAATGACATAAATTCTGACAAATTCCTTTTCAGATCTGCCTGCAATGTACTGTGCACAACTTAGGTTGCTGCACAAGGTATGATGATGTCTATGAACAGTGTTCTGAGTGAGAAATTTTACAAGTCCCAGTGGCTAACTTTTTGCTTATTTCACAATTGATTTCAATCCTCTTAGATCCTATGGATTTGATGAGTATGTAATGGATGTATTGATTTGGATCTGCCTCAGGAGAGAGGAAAAATGTTTACTCTGAGTTCTGGGTATCCTCTGAGAATCCTATTTTCATTTGTTAACAAGAGATTTTGGGATGCAGGCATAGCTCCAAGAGGAAGCAGACTGAGATCAGACATGCAGTAGTTTGCTTTAAAAAATAAACTTAGGAAAAGGCAGCAGGTTAAAAAGTTTAACTTAATTTTGGTACAGGCCCTCAGGTAACCCACATGAACAGCATTTTTGATAGCTGCCCTGCATTTTGGTATGAAGTAAGCAGATCACATTAAGTATGAGTTCAGTCTTCAGAAACCACTAGCAATCATCAGATAGTTGACTAAAATATGTCACGATTAAAAAACTAGTGTTCTGGAAATTAAAATGTCCAAACACATGTAGTACTTAGAGCTAGCCTATCTGACAACAGACAATATAGAAAATATCAGTGTCCCTGCATGTAGATTTATTTTTATAGTATATAAACTGAATGAAGTTTCTTATACACAGTTATACTCTCTGAATTATTATGAATTTATAATGCTACATTTTAACATTTATATTTGTCCATACTAAAGATGCAATAATTTATTAACATGGTATTAAATGTTTAATACTCCTTGTCTGTAACATTTCGTAAAACTATCTCCTTAACCCATGATTCTTTAGAGTTTAATGACATTAAACATTAAACGAATATAATGCTGTTTTAAAAATGAGTGTACTTATGAACAGGATTTTCAGAATGTGGAATTTCTTGTTCATAATTTCTTCCGTTCAAGATATTTGAGATGTTCAAGACATGAGACAGAACTACAAGCCTCATATTTGCTATAATATGTTATGACTAATGTCACGATTCAACCCGGTTTGACCTAGTTCTCTGGCAGGGCTCAAAGGGACCCACAGTTCCATGCCCCAGGAAACAGGGAAAGGAAGAAGGAAAAGGTAGGGAGATGGGCCTATACAAGAAAAAACAGTGGCAACAAGCTAAGGGAAACAACTAATTTACTAAATATGATAGCACAATGAGAGATAATATAGTATAATACAGTATAATTGGAATAGAATCATAGAATTGCTCAGGTTGGAAAAGACCTTCACATTCATCAAGTCCAACCACAACCTCACCATACTATCCTAACAACCCCCTGCTATATCACGTCCCTGAGCACTACATCCAGACAGGTTTTAAACACATTCAGGGATGGTGATTCAACCACCTCCCTGGGGAGCCTGTTCCAGTGCCTAACAAACCTTTCTGTAAAGAAGTTTTTCCTGATATCCAACCTAAACCTCCTCTGGAGCAACTTGAGGCCATTTCCCCTTGTCCCATCACCTGTCACCAGGGAGAAGAGACCAACCCTGCTCTCACTGCAATCACCTTTCAGGTATTTGAAGAGAGCAATGAGGTCTCCCCTCAGCCTCCTCTTCCCCAGACTAAACAGCCCCAGTTCCTTTCGTCGCTCCTCATAGGGCATATTCTCCAAGCCCTTCACCAGCCTTGTTGCCCTTCTTTGGACCTGCGTCAGCACCTCAATGTCCTTTCTGTATTGAGGTACCCAAAACTGAACAATATTGAAATATGAATTGAGGCTAATAAATAAAGTAAAATGAGCACCCAGAGCAAAGGCACGCAGAAAGAGATAGTCTCATGGCTCCCAGGCAGTTTTATCTTTCCCTCTGAATGGAAAACATAAACAGAATAATGAAATCTTGTGGGAGCTGTAGTTCATTCTTTTCTTCTGAGACCAGATAACCAGAACTACCGACAATCCACAGACGTGCAGCATTAACTTTTTAACTCCTACTGCACAACATGATATTATGATGTGGAACACCAATCACAAATCATAAAACTATGACAGAATGATTAGTATTAATAGTTACAATTCAGAAGGGATATTTACTTAGTTATCTGTTTCTGTTTAAAATGGCACCATATGTGCTATATAGAAATTTGAATGCAAGTATTAAGAAACGTTAAAAATGAAAATCATGAAGTTGACTTAAAAAAAAAGTGTTTGTTTGTTTGTTTTGTTAATGTGCTTTTTTTTTTTTTCCTTTCTGGTTTCTGAGCAACTGGAATTCATTTCTTTCACTGCTGAAGGTGTTTTCCTCACAGCTCTATGTTAGGCAGATTCCTTTACTTCTCAGCTGTTGTTCTGAGAACTGCTGTCATTATGGTGACCTAGTGAGGCCTATTTTTGTGCTTATTCAAAGTCTTTGAACTTTACATGGCATGAACAAAACATAATGTTGGATAAGTTATGGCTGATTCTGGCTTGCTACATTACTTGGAATTCGGTTGCCCATAAGCTGCATGTTCCAAACGCTGCAAAGCAATTTTCCTGATGGCTTACGTAACTTTCCTAAAAATTCTCAGCATTGTAATATTCAGCCATGAAACTATCTGTTCAGAAAAGAATAAAAATAAAAATTATGTATGTACCTAACAGAATTATTTGGCTGCTGTATCATGTTTAATGAGTTACATATTCCTGAGAAGCATCAGAAATCAAACAGGTTACTGCAGTCGGTGACAATTTGTAGAATACCATGAAAAATTCTAAGAAAGAGATGTCTAAATAATATTTTGAACTTCTGGAACAAAACACGACTGTTTGTTTTTCTGTCAGCTGTTTCTCAGTGATTGGCTATGGAGTTTGAAACATATTTTTTCTTATTCCAAATGGAAATTAGCAGTAAATTTCATTAAACTACTATTTCAAATAGAGTGATGGCTTTATTAGTAAAAAAATATACTGGATGCAGAAGTAGACATATTCTATCATTTTAAATACGTTGCTGAAATTGCAATTTATGATGTTTCAGAAACCATTACAGAATTAATCTAGAGTTAACCTGATTGTTGGATCTGTTTCACTTTGTATAAAATGGTTGAGGATTTACCTGAGATAGGAAAAAAACCTTATAAGGTGATTAGTAGTAACCGTAACTAGTGGCACTCTCCAGGGCTAGTACTGGGTCTGATCATGTTCAACACCAACACCAGCAACAAGGTTCAAGGAATAGAGTGCACCTGCAACAAGTTTGTAGATACAAAGCTGGGAGGAGTGTTTGACACACCAGAAGTCCGTGCTGCCATTCAACAAAACCTGGACAGGGTGGAGGTTTGGGTGGAGAAGAAATTTATAAGGTCTGGCAGGACAAGTGCAGAGTCCTACACCTGGGGACTAATAACTGCATGCATCAGTACAGTTCAGAGGCTGGTCTGCCAAAAAGGAACTCTGTAGAGAAGGACTTGGGTGTCTTCCTTGTGAACAGGTTGGACATGAGCCAACAGTGTGCCCTTGTGACCAGGAAAGACCATTGCATCCAAGGGTGCACTGAAAAGATTGTGGCCAGCAGGTCGAGGGAGGTGAGACTTCCCCCACAACTCTGCCCTGTGAAGCCACATCCAGAGTACTATGTTAAGTTCTGGGCTCCCCAGTTCAAGAAAGACAAAGAAGTTCTCGAGAGATGATTAAGGGCCTGCAATATCTACTGTGTGAGGAAAGGTTCAGAGATATGGGACTTTTCAGCCTGGAGAACAGCAACCTGAGATGAGATCTTAACAACGTTTATAAATATCTAACAGATGGGAGTCAAGTGAATGGGACCAAGCTCTTTTCGGTGGTGCCCACTGACAGGACAAGAGTTAATGGGCACAAATTGGAGTCTATGATGTTCCAGACAAACATGAGGAAGAACTATTTTAATTTGAGGGTGACAGAGCACTTGAACAAGGTGCACAGAGAGATGATGGAATTTTCTGGGAAGATACTTGAAAGCTTCCTGAATGCTTTCCTCTGTGACCTACTGAAGGGAATTTGCTTTAGAAGGGGTGTTGGACTTGATAATCACCAGAGATCCTTTCCTATCCCTATCATTCTGTGATTCTGTATTAGATTGTTTAACTGTAACACTTCATTTCCAACACTTTCATTACAATTTATGGGAATTTTAGGGTCTTTTTAGCTAGAAATTTTGTTTGTTGTTTTCCCTGATGCCATTTGATATTGATAATAACAATCTCTTTCTTATACACTTTCTGCTTTCCAGCAATGACAATGCAGTTCATAAGCCATCGGTTCCCTGACTATCATGATCCAACTATTGGTAAGTAAAGATTTTTCTCTTCTTCATCCCTTTCAATCTCTTCAACTACTGGAGGTTTCCACACTGTGAGAAGGTGATCCTAAATAGTACCTATGTATAAGCAAGATTTATAAACTTTAGATTAAAGTTTTGTTTTGTTTTGTTTTAATGACAGTTACTTAGTGTCGTAGTCATATCATAACCATCTCTTCCAGAAATATTTATGTGGCTTCATGCTCTATAATTAGCTATGTTAGTATTGCAGAACACAAGCCAAAAATCAGACACAACAGAAAATAATTTTTCAGTGTATGATAGCTAAATAAGGTAAAAACTCCAATCTGGAATGTGTTATAAAATTTGTTATTGTTTTTGTTACTTTAGGATCATTCTCCAATTTTAAACTCTTAATTGACATTTTCTAGGAATATAGAGTGCCAACTGAATTTAATGTGCTAGAGTCATTCTCAGAGATCCCATATTCTACTGACTCTTTTGGTTTTACTGACATTGTAATCTCAAGTAATGATAAATATTCACATGTATCTGCAACATAATGCAAGTCGTCATCTTTAGCCATTAACAATTACCTAATGGCTAGAGTACAATGGGATAGTCAGAGGCTGAAATATCATCTGGAATAAATTTAGATTGACTGAAATAAGATTTCTATTTCTGAATCAGTGACTTCAAAGCAGCTGTAGCAAAAATAGCAGAAGACAGCAGAATCTGGGCCTGATATGTGTGAGCCAGAAAAACCATTATTACTAATAAAAATTAGTCCAAAAGGAAAACCTAGCACCTTAAACCAAAACATTTTCTTTTCTGTTATCTTCAAGATTTTCAAAAGTTTTAAACATAGGTTTAACCTTTATAAAATTACTAAATGGCTATATGTAGCAGCTAATGATATAATTTCTCTTAATTTATTATTCCTATAGTATTACATATTCCTTTGATAATAACTCCTCATAAACTCCTCATAAACTATTTCAAGTAAGGATAAAATGTGTAAGGTCTCCAAACCACTAGTAAATTTATTAGTAATCATTAAAATATTAAAAATATAAAAAATAAAAATTAGATTAATCAATTTTAAAGAAAGCAAAACAACTAGAGAATTACTTCAGATTTGTTTGCTGGAATCCGGAAAAAAAAATAAACATCAGATCTCACTGGAAAAGAATAAAATTAGTAGTTACCAAATCCATTAAGTTATGTATATACACCCAACTTTAATGATACACCTGCCATCTTCATTTGTGTATATATTGCATCTTGGAATAATCTTAACTTATTGGTCTCTAGGCAATATACAAGTATGAATAATAAATAATCATAAAGAGAAGAAAACTTATGATGCATTCTATGTAAGTGCTGCAGGAATGCCTAAAGGACCTAATCACAATGAATGTCTCCTTGAAGAGGATAGAGTTTCTTCTCCGTAAAACCAACACTCCAAATAGGAGAAGAAAATAGGATTTAGAGAACAGAGAATTGTAATACTGAATTTAAACTCATGCAGCTGACTAGAGGCAGATGTCGAAGTAAGACTTTTGAGATTTATCTGTTCAGCATCTTTGTCAGAGAATGAGGACATTCTGAGAAAGATTTATTTTTTTATTCATGGTCTAAAACACGTGATAAACAACAGAGTGCAATCTTAGGGTAAGTATGTATCTTTCCTGTTGTGTAAGTTTATAGTATAACCCCTAAAAATTGTACATAAATACAAAGAAACCCCCAAGTAGGTGGAATCATTTGTTCTTACCTGTAATAGCAAACAAATGTATTTGAAAATCTCTGTACTCAAAAAAGGGTTTATATTCTTGAAAAATTTATTACTACTTTTGAGACCCTGGTCTCAAATCACAGAACACATCTCACTGTTTTTTGTGCAAGTTTTCCATCAGTTTACTAAAATTTTACATTTACAGACAAATGTCTGGGTTTTCAGAAAGAATAATAATACAAAATGAACATATCCAGGGCTAATGCTGTGCTGATAAAGAAAGTTGCCTGTGGGGAAATGATTTCCTGGACATTTCAAGGATCTAGTCACAAGCAGATGTTTCTAGTACCAGGAAACTTAGCATGTTCAGGTAGAATGGTGATCTGTCCAGTCAGAGTTCTGTTTCTCACAGTAACCCAGCAACAGATTATCACAAAAGAAATATAGACCAGGAATGAAATGAATGTTAATTCCAACAGAACAGCAAAGCAGAAAATCCAGTATGCCATTTAGCTATGTGCACTGCAACTGATGATCTCTCTGGAAATTAGCACATTCCCTTTCTTCTATGTCATACATGCTAGGCCACTTTTATTTCTGAATGTACTGACTTCTGATTTCACTGTCCTTTGAAAATAATGTATTCCACCTACCCCTGGATTTATTTATCTTTGGGAATTAGAAGGAATAACAGTTTCTGTGAGTACCACTAATGGAGCTATATTCTATGAAAATAAAGTTATGCAATGTGTTTAAATGATAATCAGTGGACTTCCATTGTTAATCAGTTTACTGATTTTACTATGTTGCAGGTAAGCTTTACAATAAAATTAAAAGTTTGTTTTGTTTTAGATGCACAGACAAATCTAACAAATACCTACATATTTTTTTCTTAATATTCTTCAACTAACTTCTCTATGTTTTATATATGATGGGATTATGATAGCAGCAATAGCTATTCTTATCCATGCAAATTTATCTATGGTTTAAATAATTTGTGCTGCCAGAAATTATATTACACCACCTTACATTTGATGGGACTTAGAACTAAGAGCTGACATAGTAGAAATGCTGGGGGTGGAAGTTTGTGTCATTGTGTTTGAAATCTGAGAAGTCTACCACTTCCAGTTTTATGGGGTAGACTTCATTGGCCACAAGGAGCTACTAAATCATTATAAACACTGTCCATTTTAAAATTTAGACTGTTGACATAGAGTATTCTACAAGCAAACCCAAAGATACCTGGAGTGTGCTGGGGATAAAATTCTGGTCCATGTATTAGACAAACCATCCAGAGAAGAAGTATTTCTGGACCTGGTGCACACCAACACAGAGGAGCTCATTAAAGAGGTCAAGATTGGAGGTACTTTGGACTGTAGTGATCATGTCCTGGTAGAGTTTGTGATCTTGAGGAGGATGCGCCTGGCAAAAAGCAGAACTCTGAAGTTCAGGAGAGTGAACTTTGGGTTCTTTCAGAAAGTACTGGGTGAGATCCCCTGGGAAACTGTCCTTAAAGTCAAAGCTGATGAATGAGTGGAGCAAAGCTGGCAATGCTATAAGGATGCCTTTCTGAGAATGCAAGAGCTCTCCGACCAAATGGGTGGCCTTCTTTGATGGAGTAAAGGTGTTGGTGGACAACTGATGGACAGTTGATGATGTCTGCCTGGACTTGTGCAAGTTCCTTGACCGGGTCTCACACCATGTCCTTATATTTATATTGGGAAGATATGGGCTCAAAGTGTGGTGGATAAGGAATTGGCTGGAAGATTGCAGCCAGAGGTTGTGGTAAATGAATCTATGTCCAGATGGAGGCTGATGGTGAGTGGCGTGCCCCAGCATTGTCTTGGGACCAGTACTCTTTAACATCCTCATCAGTGACATAGGTGATGGGATCAAGTACAACCTCAGCAAGACTACAGATGACACCAAGCTGAGCAGTGCAAGTGATATGACTGAAGGAAAGGAAACCTTCCAAAGGGAGCTGAACAAACTTGAGATGTGGGCCCATGTGACCTTCAACAAGGCTAAGTGCAAGGTGTTGCACTTGGGTCAGAGAAATCTCAGATATGCGTACGGTCTGGGAGAAAAACTCCTTGAGAGCAGCCTTGCCAAGACCCCTTTAGGTTAGTGGGCTTGGTAGATAAAAAACTTAACATGAGCCAGCAGTGTGCACTTGCAGCTTGGAAGGCCAATCATACCCTGGGCAGCATCAAAAAAGGGGTGACAGCAGGGCAAGGGTGGTAATTGCCCCCTCTACTCTGTTCTTGTGAGGCCCCATGTGGAGTACTGTGTCCAAATCTGGGACACTCAGCACAAGAAAGGGTTGGAGCTGTTGGAATGGGCCCAGAGGAAAGACATGAAGATGCTCAGACAGCTGGAGCACCTCTCCTAGGAAGACAGACTGAGGGAGCTGGGCTTGTTCAGCACGGAGAGGAGAAGGCTCTGGGGATGCTTCATTGTGTCCTTCCAGTATGCAAAGAGAGCCTGTGAACAGGAGCGAAATAAACTTTTCACACAGATAAAGAGTGAGAGAACACAGGGGAAAAGTTTTAAACTTAAAGAAGAGAGATTTAGATTAGATGTCATGGGAAATTTTTCTCTGAGATACTGGTGAGGCACTGGAACAGGCTGCCCAGAGAAACTGTGGATGTCTCATCCCTTCAGGTGTTCAAGGCCAGGCTGAGTGGGACCCTAGGTAACTTGATCTACTGCTTGATTTAGTGGATGACAACCCTGCTCACAGCAGGGGTTTTGGAATTAGATGATCTTAAAGGTCCTTCCACCCCAAGCCACTGAATGATTCCATCATTCTGTTAACATGAGAGTGGAGTAATAATTTCATCTCTTTCTCACTTCTCTAGATTTTAGGGGAATATATTTACATCTGTGTAAAGAAGATAGGGGACAGTAAACTATACTCAAAGCACACGAGCACAGGATAGATGTAAACTGATATTCTAGGTAGGAACAAAACCACAGCAGATTCTGTTCATTCACGGAGCCACAAGAACTTATATTAGGAACAAAATAGCAGAAACAAAGAAACTATAATAGCTTTTACTAATTCCTAAGAAATTGTTGAAGTTGTTTGTTCTTGTTTGTTTTTTTAATAGAGAGAACATATTTTATGCCTTGATCTACAGCTGGTTCCATACAATTGACCCATGGTCAATTAATTTATATTGTATGATTTTTAGATTTTCTTTTTGTCCTTATTTTATTCTTACTTTATATTTTGTCTGTAAATTAATAAGATGCTAAGCTTTAAGAAGAGTATAAGTACAAATATATCAGATGTCTCTGTAGCCTTCACTTCTCCAGGCTGAACAACTCTCTCAGCCTGTCCTTCTAGGGAACTGTTTCATCCCTTAGACGCACTTACAGATTTCTATGCCAAACATATACATATTTCAAATATGCAGATTTTAATAATTAAAATAGAAGAAAATAGAAGCTAATAGAAGTAGAAGCATTTACATGTTTTTTTTTTTTCACTTATGTTTATCACTTATAGATGTATTATACTTTTGAAGAATTTACTTGTTATTATGGAAAAAAAAAACAATACTTTTTTAAGTTCAGTACCTTTTTGAGGGCTAGTATGCTTTTATTTGAGGGATAAAGCTGCTTTTTTTTGTTCTCAGCTGATTGTCTTAGTTTGGAAAAGTTGTTAAGATGATGAGAAATTCAGAGTTCAGACACCCAAAGATATAAATAAACTTGCTTACACATAATTATACAAATCAGGCTGCCAATATTTGTTTAAAATACAGACTGAACATTGATTGAAAACAATAACTGAGGTGGGTATTTTAATGCTTTCATTTTTACTATAATTCTATTTCAAGATAAACTGAAATAATGATGTTACTTTAGGCTTGGTACAAGCACTGCAGTTCTGAATTTTGAGGCAGAAATATTATTTTTCTAAGTGGAGACTGGAAAGAATAAATGCATTATTAGATAGACAATATTTGGGCAAAATTTCAAAGGATAGCACTTTATGAAAATGAAATTATTTCAGCATGCATTTAATATTTAATTGTAATCAACATTGGGAACAGTTTCCAAAAGGCAATGGATGTGATCATTTTCTGGAACAAATGGATAAGAGCAATTTACACTCTGTACGGTCTTTGGCAATATCAGAGCAAGTTAATGCAAATAGAGTGGCAGGAAAGGAAGCATAACATAGAGTGGCAAACTGGACAGCTTCCAAGATGCTCATTAGCCATGTGACTAATCTTAAAATGAATACATAATGCAAAAGAGATGCAAAAGCATCTTCCTGTTTTGGTGAGATATCACTGCATGAGATTGTGTCAAATGAGCAGTTGAGGGCATTAAAGCTGTGTCAGTGCCACTCTTTAATTGAAATGGGTGTGGGATGGGAGGCACTTTAGTGCACATGAATTTCCATGAGGTGTTCTAATGAAGTAATGCATTCACCAATGCATTAAATATAACACATTTAAACTCATATTTAATATGATGATGGAAATGCGTGGGTGAATTTCAGAGAAAAAGAAAAAAAAAAGTGACTGAAAAACATAATACACAGTACAGCAAAAAAAAATATAAACTATATATATACATACATATATAAAGGAATATATCTGTCTTCGAGGTATGGTAATGGAAAAAGTATAAAACAAGGGAACAACAAGTTCTGTTACAAGGGAAAAACAACTGAAATTCAAATTTATTTTTATAATACTTACCAAGTTTCTAGACAATTTCTACTGTTATCTTAAACAAGTATATATTTACACTCCAATCCTAATTTATTTCTCATCTCATTTTGCCATATAAGGTAAAATATTTGGATCAGATTGAGCAAGCTGCAGTTAGATTTGAGCTCTGAAATTATTTTTTCTATTGCAAAATTCATAAACCAATTGCTAAATAGTCACTATAGTCTTTCATTTATTGTTTTTCATAGATTTATTATCCATATCTGAGATTGGATAAACAACTCATGTAAAATGATCTGGAATTAGTACAATTTGTCTCCAAGTTCGTCTCTGAGGATATTCAGACTGATTGTGTAGACTTATCTAAATTACCTATGTTTGTATTCTATATTCATCATCATTTAAAATGACGAACAGAGAATTCTAAAGAATATTGTTGTGTACATTTGAGCTGTATTCCTAAACATCAGTTATATTATTCTTTTTTTTAAATTTTTCTATCTGTTGGTATTATACAATTACAGAATCATATAACCCTTAGAGTTGGAAGGGACCTTTAAAGATCATCTTGGCCTACTCCCCAGCAATGAATAAAGACATCCACAGCTAAGTCAAGTTGCCCAGGACCTGATCCAGCCTCAGCTAGAAAGTCTCCAGTGATGGGATATTCACCACGTCTCCAGGCAATCTGTGCCAGTGCCTCACCACCCTCACTGTAAAAGACTTTTTCCTTATATCCAGCTAAAATCAATCTTCTCTGAGCTTGAAGCCATTTCCTCTTGTTCTATCATTACAGACCCTGCTAAAGAGTCTGTCCCCTTCTTCTCTGTAGCTCCCTTTTAGATAATGAAAGACCACTATCAGGTCACATCACAGCATTCTCTTCTCCAAGTTGAACAGCCCCAGCTCTCTCAGCCTGTCCTCAAAACAGAGGTGTTCCCCCTTGGATCACTGTTGTGGCCCTTCTCTGGACATGTTCCAGCAGGTCCACACCTCTCCTGTACCGAGGACTCCACATTTGACGCAATACTCCAGGTGAGGCCTCACCAGCACAGAGTAGAGGGACAGGATCACCTCCCTTGCCCTGCTGGCCATGCTTCTTTTGATGCAGCCCAGGATACAGCTGGCTTTCTGGGCTGCGAGGACACATTGGTGGTTCACATCTAGCTTGCCAGCCACCACTATCCCCAGGTCCTTTTTGTCAGGTCTGTGTTCAATCCTTTCATGTCCCAGCTGGTATTGGTAGTGGAGGTTGCCTCAATACAGGTGCAAGACCTTGCACTTGGATTTTTTGAACCTCATGAGGTTCTCCTGGGCCCACTGCTCAAGCTTGTACAGGTCCCTCTGGATGGCATCCCATCTCTTGAGCGTGTTGACCACATCCCAGAGCTTGTTGTCATCTGCAAACTTTCTGAAGGTACACTGAATCTCACTGTTGATGTCATTGATGAAGATATTAAAGAGTATCAGTCCTAGCACTGACCCCTGGGAGACACCACTCATCACTGATCTTCACCCAGACATGAAGTCATTTACCACCATTCTCTGGATTTGATCCTGCAGCCAGTTCCTTGTCCATTAGATGACATCAGTGGCTCTTCCCTTGTCCACTGATGCAATGACACTATCATAAAAGGTCACTTGCTTGGTCTAGTAGGATTTGGTCATCAACCACTAGACCAGGCTGCCCAGAGCTACATCTAGCCTGGCCTTGAATGACTCCAGGGATGGGGCATCCACAACCTCCTTGGGCAACCTGTTCCAGTGCGTCACCACCCTCTGTGTGAAAAACTTCCTCCTAACATCTAACATAAATCTCCCCTGTCTTAGTTTAAAACCATTCCTCCTTGTTCTATCACTATCTACCCTCGTAAGCAGTTGTACCTCCTCTTGTTTATATGCTCCCTTTAAATACTGGAAGGCCACAGTGAGGTCTCCCTTGCCTTCTCCTCTCCAAGCTAAACAAGCCCAGTTCCCTCAACCTTTCTTCATAGGAGAGGTGCTCCAGCCCTCTGATCATCACGGTGGCCCTCCTCTGGACTCGTTCCAAGAGCTCTGCATCCTTCTTGTACTGGCGGGCCTCAGGCCTGGACGCAGTACTGCAGATGAGGCCTCACAAGAGCTGACTAGAGGGGGACAATCACCTCCCTCTCCTTGCTGGCCACTCCTCTTTTAATGCAGCCCAGAACATAGTTGGCCTTCTGGGCTGCAAGCAGACTGCTGGCCCATGTCCAGCTTCTCATCCACCAGGAAAACCCAGTTCCTGGGGTCATCCTTTTAACCTTTGTTTAAAATACACGTGCATCATATGTCACATTAATGTGTTAATAATTAATGCGTTAATACTCTCTGTATAAATATTTTTTTCTCATGTAGATGAAGATAAGGAAACAGAAATTATCTTTACTATGCTGAGACTGAGCTCCAGATTCAGATACCTAAATTAGTGTCTACATGTCAAATGCATGTTGAGGTTTTGCATGGTTAGGAGTATAGATGTTTATTATGTTAGGAAATACTACTTTTCTGAAAGAGTGGTCAGGTGCTGGAATGAGCTGCCAGGGAGGTGGTGGAGTCACCAGCCCTGGAGGTGTTCAAGAAACATTTAGATGTGGCGTTGAGAGACATGGTTTAGTGGGGTTATTGGTGGTAGGTGGACAGTTGGACTGGATGATCTTGTAGGTCTTTTCCAACCTTGCTAATTCTATGATTCTATGATTAGCTCCCTTATTATAGACTTGCAGAGCTATTTGAGATGTCCTCCAGTGTTCTGTGCGGTTCAAGTTCCTGGTCTAGAAGGCTGTGAGTGTTGCATAGGTTTAGTGTTATCAGCACCTGGCCCTGTGTAGAAGTGACACAAGACCTATGGGGAGCAGAGACCCTCCAGTCCAAGAACTGAAAGCCAGACATGATACCGTAGAGTATAGCAAATAGCAAGGATCATCTATATTTGGGCAACTGAACAGAGTCTGTACCATCATTAATTGTACAGGTATTTTAGATAGCTAACTTGAATGTAGGTATATATTTTGTAGCCGTCTAACTGTAGGTGTCTGAATTTGATTCACATTGGTTTCCACAGCAGCTTGTAAGAATAAGAGTCTTCAGAAGTCATGGTGACATCTGTCAGAGTTTATGGATAACAGTCCTGCAGTGAAGGGAGAAAAATGCAGAGAGACTGAGCTGATTAAAAAAAAAATCAGAAGAATAGGAGGGAGAAATATTAAAAAAATAATAATGATACAAGTGCTCCTTTATTTTAGATTTCAGTGAAGCAATAAAATACCTTCTGCCATGAAGGGAAATAGAAATTCCTTGGAGTAGTTTGGAGGTTGGAAAATTGTAGTAGATCTTTCTCTGTAATGAAAATAACTTGATTAAATTTTTTTAAATAAGGAAAAAATGAAACTAACAGCAACAATAACAAAAAGCAATAAAAGAACGCTGTCCTACACTCCCACCTCTCCTGGTAAAGAATATTTTAAAATATGATTGTTAACCTTCTAAGATAATAAAGTAATTATAGTTTGATCATCTCTCAACCTTTCAGTCCCAGTTCCATCCTCTAACTTGAGTCCATTCTCAGCTCAATTTGAGCTTTGATTCTGGTGTTTTCCTCACTGAGGAAACAAGTTGGCACCATTCTAAATATGTTGTGTTCCTCAGAAACATGATCTTTAGTTCTGCTGTTAAACTTTATTTCTTGGAACTTTGTCTTAATAAGCCAATTATTGAGTTCTAAACAGGTTTCATGAAAGATTGAACCAAAACAACCAATAGAATTCTCAGTCCATGCTCAAAATTAATATATTGGACACACATAATGTCATCTACTTCTCTGTCAAATTCATATTTTCTTAGAAATATTATTCATTATGCAATTATTTGACGTGTGTACTCCAGGTGACAGCTTGCTGTCATTTACCATTTTCAGACTCTCAGAAAATAGTGCTTAATCTCATAATTTTCTTTTGCTGATATCTATGATATAAACAATAGTAGACAGGCAAATGCAGTCTGTCTTTCTAGAGAGTCAGTGGCTCAGAATGCTGTTCCCACACTTGTCATTTTTCCCCTATCATTTTTCTGAACATCTTCTCAGAGGTTGGAAGGTTAATCAGAAAACATTTTGGCTTGCAATCTTGTCTTGGAAATGCAGTTGTCTGTCTGTGTCCATCACTCATGCTTTTAGAAAACATAACACAGCACCTCTGCTAGCAGATTCACTTCCACCACAGATAAAACAGGCAGTAGTTGCAGTTATGATTATCTGCAGTGCCATTTGAGATCTCAGGGAAGGAAATACAGTGTAGAGGAGACACAGCGCTATAGAGCTAAAAATGTTAACGCTTCTTTTCCCTGAAGCACGGACAAGGAATGGTGCACCTACTGCCATGCTCTACAAACAAACTCTGGAGGCTCTGCAGCTGACTGTCTTTCTGAGATAAGAGACAAACCTAACAGCTAGTGTGGGAAAGGAAGAAGTCCCAGTCCTCTCTTCATGTCTGTTCCTCTCTCAGCCTTCTTGATTCTCTGTCACTCACTGGACCGCATTGCAGGTGGATTCAGCACTAGTTCAGTAGAAAAATAAGCCACAACAACTAGAAATAGTTACCAACCAAGATAATGAGTTGAATCATTTTAGTAAGCAATTCACTGAGCTCAAGAAGTAGTACAACTATGTGTGGGGAAATGACAGAATAGGTGGGGATGAAAAACAAGAAAAATAATCTTTTCCATCCAGGACGGACAAGATATTTCCACTGTTACCCATCTTCTGCAGAGTCAGCCTATAAACCAAAATCCTATCCTAAGCTGATCTCTGTCCACAAAAAGAATAGGGATAATTACCTGTTCCAAAAGTGTAGATGGATTCAAAAAACAGTTAGAGAGATAACTACTGGAGGGAAAAATTCCATCAAAGACTATTAAAAACAAAAATTCTGCCTTCAGCTCAGACAGACTATTGAGGTGTAAATAATTGGAAGTTTAGAGAGGATACCAAAGAAAAATCACTCTGTGGAATTCCTTGGGGTACTTATCACTCTCCAAAAGAGTCAAATGTATTAAACAGACTGTTGAATTTCTATGGCTCTAATTTATATGTTCTCATTTAGAGCTTTTTCCTACTGTGAATGACCTTATTTGATGATGAGAACAGTGATTGGACTTGCATGCATCAGTACAGGTTAGGGGCTGACCTGCTGGAAAGAATCATAGAATCGCAGAATGGCTTGAATTGTAAGGAAACTCAAGGATCATCAGGTTCCAACCCTCCTGCCAAAAGCAACGTTGCCAGCCACAAGATCAAATACTAGATCAGACTGCCCAGGGCCCTATACAACCTGGCCTTGAACAGAGAAGGGCCATACGCAACCCCTCTGGGCAACCTGTTCCAGCACCTCACCACTCTCTCAGTGAAAAGCTTCTTCCTGACATCTAATCTAAATCTTCACATCTGTTGATTTCCCTCCTGTTTATAAAATCTCTTTAAATATTGGAAAGCTGTAATGCGGTCTCCCCGCAGTCTTCTCTTCTCCAGGCTGAGGAAGCCCAGCCTCCTTCAGTCTGTCTTCATAGATGTGCTCCATCTGTCTGATCATCTTTCTGGATATCCTCTGGAGCCTCCCCAAAAGTTCAACATCTTTGCTGTGCTGGAGGCCCCAGACTTGAATGGAATATTTGAGATAGGGTCTCACAAGTGCAGAGTAGAGAGGGATAATCACCTTCTTTCCTTCTGCCAAATGAACTGCACAACTCAGCAGTCTTGCTGAGAGCGAACTCTGTTCCATCATCTATGTCATTGATCTAGATGTTAAAGAGTACTGGTCCCAAGACAGATCCCTGGAGAACATCACTTGTCACTGGCCTCCACCTGGACATAAAGCCACTGAAAGGAGCTCTGCAGAGAAGGACAACAGGATCCAGCAGTGTGCCTTTGTGTTTAAGAAGGCCAGGGGCATCCTGGGGTGCATTAAAAAGAGTGTAGGCAACAGGTCAAAGGAGGTGATCCTCCCCTTCTGGAGTACTGTGTCCTGTGCAGAGAACTGCTGGAGAGTCCAGCAGAGCGCTACTAAGATGATTAGTGGCCTGTAGCATCTCCCTTATGAGGAAAGGCTGAGAAACCTGGGACTGTTCAGCCTGGAGAAGGCTGAGAGGGGAGCTTATCAATGCCTATAAATATCTAATAGGTGGGAGTCAAATGAATGGGACCAGCCTCTTTTCAGTTGTGCCCAGTAACAGGACAAGGGGTAATGGGCACACTGGAACTTAGGAAGTTCCATATGAGTACGAGGAAGAGCTGAACTTTGAGAGTAACAGAGTACAGGAACAAGCTGCCCCGAGAGGTTCTGGAGTCTCCTCCTCTGAAGATATTCAAGAACTCCCTGGATACTTTCTTGTGTAACCTACTCTAGGGAACCAACTTTAGGACTAGATGATCCCCAAAGGTCCTTTCCAACCTTTATGGTTCTGTGATTCCCTCTCTGTCTCATAAAGAAAGCAAATGTATGAACAACTCTATTTATTTCCCAGACATGTCTGTCCAGCTTCTGTTTACTATGTCTGGAACGGGACAGATAAGTGTTTCTCCTGTGTAGTGCTATGCTTCATGGTCAGACACATGAAAACACCGCTACTCTTTAACTGTCAACTATTCATACTTATCATCTATCCTTCATTAACACTCTTTTTGTTAGAATTAAGATATACTCCTGCCTTGACCATCTGTTCTTCTCCACTGAGAAAAGCATCAATGGAGGATCAAAGCACAGTTTATAACCCTTCTATTCCTCCTAGACACCTGCTAGTTTAATTGTGTACCTGCTAAACAGAGAGAGAAGTAATCAATAACTGTGTATAACAGCGTGCCCTTTTAATTGCTATTCTCAAGCACTGGATGGCTAGAGTAAATTTTAAGAAGAAAAAAAAACCTTTTCTTGTGACAATATCAAGTCATTTCTGAGGTATATTCTGTAATAATAATAGAATTAAAATTATTTGATAATACATACCATATCCAGAGGCTAGAAAAAGAAGTCAGTCAAGAATAGAATTATTTTTAAATAAATAAATGTTTATCCAAATAAATAAAATATTTTATACTAGGCTGTTCTACACAAAATAAGCTTTTAGTTTTCTTTGTTGTTGCTTTGTTTTTTGGTTTTGTTTATGTTGTTGCAGTTTTGTTTTGTTTTGTATTGTTTTGCATATCAGCTTCATTCAGGCTACAGACCTTGTATCTCAGCAACTAACATGCACGAGGTGACACATTCCAACAATCCTTCCTTCCCTCTCCTTTGGTTCATCAAGTTTCTAATAAACTGGAGTAGAAAGGAGCAGAAGAGTTATTTTTCTTATCATAGACAAACTTTTCCTCAGAGGTGAGCTCTTCAAGCCTCCCTGAATGGTTACAGTGATACACAGAACACTGACCTGCCATAGAACTGGGACAGCAGTCTCCCCTTGGGTTCTAGGTTATTGCAGGGCTTTTAATGAAGTTTCATATACACACTTTCATCACCTTGAACCACTCATGTAATCAGGAGCATTCAGCTCGCAGTTTATAGATTCTGACCAGGCGTAAGTGTGAGCAAAGTATTCATCTGGATGCTGACAAAGGAGAGTTTGTAAGTTTATCCAGAACTGTAACCCACAGTGAAGTCACAGGTAGTTTTTGGTCTTTAACTCCAAACAGAAATGTACAGGAGTTCTAGAGCATGATTCATTTCACTCTAATGCTTACGTTTCAGGTTGATCAGATGAATAGTGTTCTCAAATGTTAAATACTACAATGAAAGCTCAGGATCTTACGGCTATGTAGGGCAGAATGACTTTTATCTTAGTCATAATTATGTTGCAGTTGAGAAGAAGATTCAAAGACCCTGGGAACTACATGACTGAAGCTAGAGTGAACACTGAAGTCATTCTGAGGCTTTATCCCAGTGATTATAATTACGATTGGGAGCATGAACTTGGAAGTCAGACTGAGACTTGCACACTCTTAGGATCATCACATGTAAAACTTGCTTTCCTGTTTCCTGTATACCGTGATATGTAAAACATAACTCTTAAATGATTTTTCGAAATTGGAAAAAAGACACTTATATTGTAGTTTGATAGAGGTGGATGATTGATCTCACTCAATTCAAAATTTTTCGTCACAAGACAAATGTCTCTATTAACCTTTCTTTCATGGAAGCCAGCAGCCATCTGCACCTTACTAAATCCAAGACACCATCCATGCTAATAGCCATGCAGATATAGTCACCTTGTTAATTACTCCACCTGAAATGACAAGAAGTGAATTCATAGTTGTCAGATGCTCTCACTCAGTAGCACAATCACAGACTTGAAAGAGTAGTGGAATTGCTACCTGCTATTCTTGTTCCCCAAGATAAGGGTACTTGGACTTCTGTTAATTATCATGTTTTGATTAAAGAAGAGTATTTTGTTCACTTTGTTCATGCACATCTTTGAAGTAAATGACATTTTTCTGGAAGCAGAGAAAGTAACGATATTCCTTTATTAAATATTAGCTGCATTATCTATATTGCAAGTGGTTTCTAGCAGTAAAGCAAGTGCTACAACAAAGGTTTGCTGGAGTTATCTTTAATTCTGATTTGCAAAAATACTAACATTTGCAAGAACTCATATTTTCTGTTCTAGAGCTGATTCTGAGAGAAATACTTGTCACTCAAGTGAATAATCTTATTCATACAGATGAGATAACCTATAAGTAAAATGTAACTTGTAAAGAGTCATATAAATTTAGTCATTTCTCTGTATAGTTGTATATTAAAATCTGATATGGTTACTTCGTTGATAACAGCATTTGCATCATGACTGATAGTTACCGCACTGGGCCAAATTATTGTTAGATTTTGTCAGATTGTAATCCAAACTTCAGTTGTGTCCATGTATTTACTGAAGAAGGAGTTTTCTTTTGTGAGTTTGGAAAGGCAGTGGCCATTCTTTTTGTGTGCTACAAAATTTCAGCAAGATTCTTCTGCTAGAAATGATGATGTCTGTTGTGATCATGTAAGCTGTTGACACAAAACTGAGCAAAATCTGAAAGATCTGACAAAGCTAAACAAATGACAGCATAATGTCAAATGCATTTCAGTGTTGAGGAATAAAAACAGCTGGTCTGGAACAAATAATCTGAAGTATTCTTCACTGTTGGTATAACAGAATTAAGTAACACTAAGCAGAACTGGAAATAGGATGTTTAAGCATCACAGTTATTAGTCTGATGTGGTGTATGAGAGCCCAATTTTCCTACTTAGGAAATTGAATCTGTCAGTTCTATTCTTCCTAGCCATTCATTGCTTTTTGTGTGTGCAGAACTCATAGGAAGGCAACCTCAGTGACTTACTGTCATTGACTACAAAATGTTGATAGCAATGCTCACCCAAGTTATAGAACACTCCTACTCCAGGAGCACAATTTCATGATAAGGAAAATCATAAGACCAATATATTTTGATGGCCAATTCCTACAACATGAATATTTTTATCTCAAACAAGAAGTTACATATAGTAGCTAGTACAGTGGTTTAGATCTCTGTGCACTCTCTTTGAAAATTTCTTGTTGTAAGTAGAAAGAGAATATAAACAGAAAAAGACTAATAATTGTTCTATATTCAGAAGCATCCTTGAATTAATATGCATATGTAGCAGATAATATAAGCACAACAAGAGCTGAGTCCCTGCTGTCTCTTTGGCATACAAGGAGGACAACAAGAGGCAGAACTCCAGGTGTGACTGACTGAGCTTGGACTTCCTTCTGTTGGTTTGGCATCTCTTTAACCAAATAAAATATACCTTGGCTCATCTTTATATGAGATAATCTTCAGTGTAGAAGACAGAGGAGAGGATGTTTATCTGGAATTCATAGAAGCGGAATTAACAAATGAAAGGAAGAAGCTGCTGACCTATATTTCAGGGATTGGGATGTGTCTATGATGCAGATAAAAAGCCCTCTGCAACACTCCTTTAAATTGTACACCAGCCAAATCTATTTGTCATGAAGAAGTTACCTGCTCATAACTGAAAAAGAGCTTTGATGCATTTTTTATGAATCTACATCCTCCTGTGCTAACACAAGCCTGCATTAATTATTGTTCTTCAGACTCCGAAGAGAAGTCCTTTAAAAATGAAAGGTGAAAAAAGAAAATACATTCATTTTCTTTAAAAAAAAAAGCTTAAAGAAGCTTTTGTTTCTTTCATCTTATTAATAATACTAAAAAGGACAATCAAATAACTGAGAAAACAATGTAAAAAGTATCCTTTTAGAAAACGTATTTTCTTGATTTGTATGAGATATTCATTAAAGGAGGAAATAATTAATATTAAAATAATTAAGTGACAGTCATAAAAGAGGTGGAGCTCAGTTTGATTCTCAAACTTTCCGTATCAAAAAAAAGAATAATTACTTTCAAAACACAGGTTTTGCTATATATCTTAACTATTCATTTAATACATTAGTTAATATAAACTACACTGATGCAGATTTCCTTTTTTTCTTTGATATCTAGAAAATGCTCATTCTTACTGTCTGTATTTGAATTTTGTGTATCACAGCAATGAAAATAGGCTGCATCTTTGATTATTTCTTATAATATCCTATCTGTCTGCTGCATTTTAATGAAAACAAAATTTGCGACCAATTAGTTTCAAAGAAAGAAATTTCTACTGAACTTAATACAGTAAAATTAGTCTGATTAAGGCCAGGCTGGATGGGGCACCAGGCAACCTGATCCAGTTGTTGATCTAGTGATTGGCAACCCTGCCTGTGGTATGGGTCCTGGAACTAGATGATTTTTGAGGTCCTTTCTATGTCATTCTATGATTCTGTGATTCCATGGGATTTATTGTCTGATGTACAATTATAATTTTTCCTCTTTTTTAAAAAAAAAAAAAAAAAAATTGTACCTTGTCCTATTGCTTTTCTGCAATTCCAGCTGGTTTTATGTTTAAATAAATTTTAGAAGAATCACTCCTTAGGGCTGTAGGATGTAAAATCCAAATATACATGACCTAATAGCTTCCAATTATCTTTAAATGGAATACTGTATAAATTAATTAGATGAAAGAAAATGTAATGTACTCAAACATTATGAGGAGTGTAAACATACCAGACAGTATTTGTAATAATGTGAATGATTTTTCAAAGAGATAAGATTAAACAGCAAATTTACTAATGCTCCTCATGAAGGCTTTCCTGCTTTGTTGCCTACGCACTGAGATTATATGTCAGTGCTGCATCTTCCCTTTTGTTCTTCTCATTCCACATAAAAATAATGGGCTCCTCTCAGATTGTAGGGTTTATCAGTTTCCTTATTGTGACCATAGTATATATTACATTGCTTTGTCTAAGAATGGCTTTCCACATAGTACTTTTTGAAATACTTAAGGAAACATGGAGCTATAATGTTTAGCACAATAGCTACTAATAGGAATATACTAATTGAGTCTAGTGTGTGGATATATATATATAACTCTGGATCTGCCTCTGCCCATCAGTTCATCTGAGTAAAATAAAGACATCTATCTACGTCACCTTTTACTCCAATCTATATCCATTACTTCCTGAGATGAAATTCCATTCTAAGAATTAATTGTAGATCAGAACTAAGTGGTACAACTCTTCCACTCTTAGCTTGTCATCTAGGTCCATACAAGACGGGATGGGAAACATGATTTTTGATTTATGCATCATTCTTCTACAACCTGTGCTGGAAAAAAGTGTTATCCTAATAGCCCAGGAGATGAACAAATACACAGGGTAGATGGTAAGGCTTGCTCCAACCATTACAAATCTGCTAGGCCATGAGTGTGTGCTATGATCTGTTATCTGGTGTTAGGATATGAACTCACTTCCCTTGATAACTCTGGGCTTTAGGATTTCCTCTTATGTGAACGTCATAAGAAGAGTAGGTGTAAGATCTTGTCTTTTTCTTCATTCAAACACAGATTGAGAATACAACCTGCTAAGCCCAAACTAGCTGAGGATATTTTTAAGTTTCTCTACCTTATTTGTACTATCTTGCTTTTGCACATATGGAGAGAGAATATTACAAATGAAATTCATATCTCCTTCCTGTTTCATCTCTACATTTCTTGGGACAATGGCAAATTCCATGTGTAAAAAGTATGTTCCAAACACAGTTCTCTGTAAGACTGTTTAGCGTCATGTACTTGGTCAAAGTTCAGTAGAATATATTTCAACAACAACAGCAGCAGAACTTAGCATACACGAAAAATGAAAACATGACAGTGATTCTGGCGTATCTTTACAAAGTGTGCTAAAGTCAATAGGTTGAGAAAATGGAATGAATGAAAAAAGCACACTAGATTTCTATGTTCAGTGTTATCTTTATGAAGTATAAATGTCATAATAAACACTTTCTCCAACATTTCACAGTAACAGCTTTATTGATTACAGTGGCATGACATTCAGAGTACACCTGGAGTAGCTCAGCAGGGTATTGGACAGGTTGATGTCTGTCCATTCACCTACTGAAAGATCTGGCATATTGAGAGGCCTGTTGATATTTTACTTACAACTAAATACAGACCCCTGATTCCTTTCCTTATTAATTCTCTCAATTCTATAATCATTTTCATCCAAGCTGAATTTAGGTATGCAAATGCCTCTTTGTAGTATTTGCTTTGGAGTGACTGCATTAAAACTCACATTGGTCTAAATGAAGAGAGAAACAGGAGCACAGTATTTTGGCTTTAGATTAGCCAGCTATGGAGCAAAGACTGCAAGCTAAATTTATGTGAGTCATATGTTAATTACTTAATGATGAATGCAATGCAGATGGACACCCACCTGCACAGAAATATAATTTTTATGTTATTCATATTATTTTTATTAAGTGAAAATCATGTTTTATAATACATATTTTCATGTATACATAATTTTTAGTTAAAAGAAAAATATAAATTACCTCATGCATCCTTGTTGTGCCATAATAGATTAAATAACCTAAGCAATGTAATTCAATCCATATGGCTCCTCTTTGATATTAAAGTTCTTATTCAGCAACACCTATAAAGAGATCTATTGACTGAGACACATGCTGGTTGGAGTGCTTTGGCTTTCTCAGCAAGACAGTGTATCATGCATTTAATTAAACCTCTGGGTCATCATAATATCAGTGGGATGATCGGTGGTATTTGTTTAAGGCAATACATGTTCCTAAGTAATTTGCTGAACTGAGGCCTAAATGAAGCAAGAGATTCATGGAAATTACTGTATGTGATTATGTCATTAAAGATAGCCTGTCATTGACAATGCAGGAGAGAACCAAGGTAATGACATCCATAATGCTTCATATTTTAACATTTTTTTTTCGTTGTGTAGATACAGACCAGGTTTTTGCATGCTTTTATAAAGTGTCGTATAATACAAGAAAAGCACGGCACAAATTTGAATGTCTTGAGAATTCCTGCTACCTGCTGATTAATCCCATTGGGAGCCTGATCTTCAGAGGTCTCTGTCAGATAGGGCTTGCAGAATTGAGCCATTGGGCATGGTCAGTCATACATTCATACTGATTAATGGCACTTCTCAAATGCATTAAATCTACTTGTCTAGTCTTCACGCCTTAGTACACAGACAAAGCGTAACAAGTTGCCAAAACCACTCAGATTGCTACGCATTATTGTTTAATTAGACAGCATAGATAATTTCTGAGACTATTTCAAGTACAAACATGGCCTGATTGCTAAGCTGTGTTTAACCTTAGGAGGGAAACACAAATATTGAGAGTAGAATGAAATTGAAATGTGAGGAAAATAGTTTATGCAAATAGCAGGTCTCCTGTTTTGTTTTTCTCTTTCCAAATTTATCTTGACAAAAGCATGAGCTTTGTCAACAAGCATAATTTTTCCCTTTCAAGAAATGCAGAGTGTGAAGACACTGACTAAAGAATATATTTTTAAAAATTCATTTTTTTTTGTCAGAGATGTGCATATGTGGTCTAATTAATTGCTCTAACAAATCTGATCCAGAAGTCCCCGTCAGCCACAGGGAGACTTTCTCAGTAATTTATACAATGTTTTTCTTGAAACTATTTGCTGGAAAGGCTCTGTGGGAAGCTGGTGCCTAGCACCAGAATAGAGACCCTGAATATTGGTGATTCAAGCAACAGTGTGGTCTGAATCATCCTTTCAAATCCAGGTAAATTTACTATTACATTATTTTTAGTAGTGCAACAGAAAAGATTAGGGTATTCCCTAATGTTTTACAGTGTTTTAAGACTTTGGAAAGGATATTAGTTACTGAAAAGAAAGTAAAGTTAGTTCACACAGGAGAGCTTTTGGAAAGTCTACTCCAGGTTAGCAAAGCTATTTTTTTGCCTTTCTCTGAGCCATTCCTATGTGTTGTATTGTGTTTTTCAGAGGATGCCTATAAAACTCAAGTCCGAATTGATGATGAACCAGCCTATTTGGACATTCTAGACACTGCTGGACAGGTGAGTAGTTTTCCAGTGTAAACTGTTCTATCTGAGATAACAGACAAAGGATTTAACCTTAGATATGTGGGTCACAGAGTGAGAAACAAGCTCCCTTATTTAAACATAAAGGGAGCAGTCATTGAATAACATTGAGGAGTTATCAAAGGAGATTATACTGCTTCTGTGATATAGTATAATTTCAAAATCTGACAAGAAAATACAGAAAAAATAAACCATTAAGCTTTTTCTTTCTTTTTCTCATGTACACAGAAATATCTGTCACAGCTCTGGGATGAATAAATGGAACTGTTAATTTGTCTTTTCTACTTTTCATCACTGCTTTTTCTATGCACTGCAGGAATCTACTGATGTACTGGTAGATCAAGTATTTTTACCATTCTTCTTTTTCCCATATTAAGTTTAAACATGAAATGTTCATCTGGAGGAAAAAAAAATACTGCTCAAGTAATGCGCAGTGTACATATAGTGTGTATATGTGTGTGTGAACATAAGTTAAGGAATTACATTTTTCACGTTCACTAAGGTAAAAGAGGGGTTCCAAGAAATAATTTTTTCTTTATCCTTACTCATTTAATCTCCTTTCCATCTCAAAACTTTATTATTGTTTAATCAAAATGTTGCAGCTGTTTGATCTTTTCCTGAGGTATGTGTCAGGTGCTGTTTGAAGGTTTTGATAGTTTCATGAGCTTTCATAGCATAAGAGCATCTTTTACAGGAATGAGTCAGTCAACAAGGACAGTAAATCCTTAAAAAAGTGATTTGAGAAGCCTGAAAACCTTGATCATGTCTTCCCAAACATCTGAATGCACCTTTGCTCTTCACTGCAAATGGTAGGAAATGCTGTCTACTGCCAGGAATTAGAACAGCATTAAGTTATATAAGGCTGAAAGTAGTTCAGAAGGATTGTGATGGGAATTTTACATATGAATGAAATATAGGCCAATTTCAAGGTAAAATCGACCCACTTCCAGGGATCAAAAAATGCCCTGAATTATTCTTCCTTGACCTCAGATGTTACAGTCCTACCAGTTAACCAGTGATTTGCTGCTGAGTCTCCAGTAGAAGTGTTTGAGTTTTGAGAAAAGTCAAGCTAGATTTCAAGGCAAGTCTCCAAAGCTGTGTATTTAATTGACCTACAATTTATTATTAAACCAGGCTCAAGAACTTTTCCATGCATTATTATCCGAGCATAAATTGAGAAATTATTTGAATGAGGGGACATTGGAGCATCATAATTGTTAACAATATGATTGAAAATATCAGTACTTTTGATGGAGAAAGGGGACCAACATCTTTTCTCATTCAGGATGTCTGAGACTTGTAACACCAGTCCTGTATTGTCATTAGTATGCAATTACTAGGTGAATTACATCTCCAGCTGTTTAGTACTGTAAAGATTTCTGTGTTAGAGATGTCCTGTGTTAGCCTTTAAAATATTTTGCTATCTATGTCTACATCATTCTACACCCAACTTAAATTCATTCTGATGTTGTAGAGTCAAAATACTGAAAAGTAGATTACTTCCTTACCCAGAGGTGACGAGGAGCCATGAATTAGAGTTTACATATCCAACGTTTTTCTAATGGAAAGAGGAGCAAAATAACATACAAACTTTCCTCTGCATAGGTATGTTCCCAGTTTTCTGGGAATTTGTTTGTTTTCCCCTCCCCAAAAAAGACAGGCTGAGAGATCTGGGCTTGTTCAGCAAGGAGAAGAGAAAGCTCCAAGGAGACCTTATTGCAGCCTTCCTATATTTAAAAGGGGATCATAAAAAGGAGTGGAATCAACTTTTTACAAGGGTAGATAGTGATAGGACAAGGGGGAATGGTTTTAAGATCGAGGGGAGATTTAGATTGGATGTCAGGGGGAAGTTCTTTACAGAGAGAGTGGTGAGGTGCTGGAACAGGCTGCCCAGAGAGGCTGTGGATGCTCCTTCCCTGGAGGTGTTCAAGGCCAGGTTGGTTGGGGCCCTGGGCTACTTGGTCTAGTACCAGATCTGGAGGTTGGTGGCCCTGCCTGTGGCAGGGGGTTTGGAACTTGGTAATCGTTGGGGTTCCTTCCAACTGAAGCCATTCTATGATTCTATGATTCCCTGTGGGGACCCAGAGAGAATGCAGGAGTTAATCTCTACAGGCCACAGAAGGAGCAGAAGGTAGAGTACTCCTTGCACTGTGCTCAAAATCATAGACTTGTGCAGAGGTGAGCTACCTAATCTCAAATTTGCATCTGTAATGAAAATATCATTTGTGTAAAGGGAAGAAACCAGCTAAAATTCAAAGCAAAGAAAGGGTAGTGAATGAACCAAATACATATAACTTGCTTTTCTGCTGAGCTAGTGAGTAACTTGTAAAAGTCAAGAGGAATAATCATGTTGATTTTTTTCCATTTCTTTCTGTTACTATTCAGGAAAAAATAATCCAAATTTGTTTATCTTCCTTCCTAACTGTCCTACAAAACTAAATTCTCTAATTTTTTTTCTTTGTTTGTTTAAAGTATTTTTAAATATTTCTGTTGGCTTTCTTTAAAATGAAATATACATACATACACATATATAGGTTGCAAATCTTCAAGTATTCTGGAAGATTTTCTTAAATTTAGGCAAAAGGAAAAAAATGTCCCTGTATGCTTTGATTTTTATGTACAATTCTTCTCTCATTTTCTTGATCATATAAAAAAATTATGAATTATATCAAAAGTGATAGCAGTAAAGTAAAAAAAAAAAATTGAATAATGTAAAAAAATGTAAAAAAAAGTGTAAAGAAAGTGGTTGGGAATTATAGAGAAAGGCTGTAAAGTTTTTATTTATTTATTTTTTCCAAAGAAGGACACTAATTTCCATACTAGAGGCCCAGAGCATGTAATGACCAAATAATGGAGTATGGTATAGTGATTTTGGAGATTCTGGAGCAAGAAGAATCCTGTGAAAGAAGAACCAGACTCTATCATTCTACCAGCTCGGGACTTTGTACAGTCTGACATAGGTATTCTACTTCAAGATCCAAGTTGAAGTGATACCATTACATCTCTGCTGTATGTTTCCCTATTTTTCCAGCTCAAATTGTAATCACTGAAGCATACCTCAGTGTTACCTTTGCTAGGAAGCTCTTCCTACTTTTCCAGGCCCTTATTTTTTAGAAGGTATCCACCCTAAGTATCCTGGATTTAGCTGCTGGCTTTGATGTGGTTGCCTCTCTATTTCAATCCAGAATAAATCAAGGCTTAATACAATCTTGTTGAAGTCAACAGCGAACATAGCCTCTTTTCTCATAGAGGGCTTAATTGTTACTCTTGCAGAAATTCAAGCTGAAACCTTCCTGCATCTTCAGTGACTTAGGGTAGAAATCCAAAGCACCAGCTACACTGATGATGGTGTGCTCTGATAGCATTATGCTGGGTCTCAGGGACCAGCAAAGACCAGTACTGTATGTTGTACATTACGTAGTGAAAGTCTCATTTCTCTCTGAGTGTCCTTGCAGTCACAGATATTTCATTATCAACTTTGAATCATGATGTTAATCACTTCAGAACATCAAGAAGCTAAATCTGTAATTCTTTCCTATTTGAGAAACACAAGAAATTGGTAGAAAAAAATGTTTGACATTGGTATACATGGATGTTCTAGAGAATGTTGTTTCATATAACGTGCTTCTCCTTTCCTTGAAATACATAAGCAGTAACTGCAGGTGTACATATATATGTATATATTCAACAATGACCAAATACTGTGATTTGTTAATAATTAATATTGTACTTTTATTGACAAGTCTAGATATAAAAAATTGGATACAATCAGATTTTATGTCTGAAACCAGATAAAAATATCAGATATTTTAAATGATAGATAGAGGTGCTCTGGCAATGAAAATGTGTATAATGTTTCAGAAATATATTTCTAGTTCTCAGTATTCTGAAGTTAAAAAAACGATCAAAATAACACCAAAAAACAGGAATAAGCTGTTAGTATTGCTTTTTTTTAGTTAATTATCTTCTTATTTGCATAAATGCACAAAGCATTAAATATGGTGGATTTGTGTTCACAGGAAACATACTGATGTTCCGTGAATTCTGGGTATCTGATTTTCCACAGAAGATACAGTAAGAAGCATTTCCTAAGCGCAGTTAGGGCTGGTGTAGGTAGTTCTGCTTCACTGAACTCCCTATCCCTGCTTCTCACTGCCTGCTACGCCTGCCAGTAGGGTTACCTGGCTTTGCTCACAGCAATCAACTTCAGACAGAATAAGGTTAAGTTTACCCCAGAGAACACCAAGAGCAGGTATTATTAATGTACCTGCACATAACCAAATTGTCACAAACAGCACTTACTTCAGAAGTCCCCATTATAAAGCTTGAGTAATTGCTGTGCAGCAAGAAAGAAAGTAACAAAAAAATGATGTTTTTGTATTTTTTCTGTGGCATATTTACATCTAAAAGTGATATGTCCTTAGCCTCACCTTTTCTGTTCAAAAAAAGTATCAGCGATGCCTTTGGTTCCTCTTTAATCAGAATTTATTACCAAAATTTTTTTCCAAATTATTATTATATTATTCCAAATTATTATTATATTATTACCAATTTTTTTTCTTTTGGCATCCACATTTCAATTAAAACAAAAACAGAAAGCAAATAAGCAACAACATCACAATAAAACAGTAAATGTGAGATTGAGCTCTAGGAAGAATTTTAGTTAGTTAGTTTATAAACCTCTAGTCTAGTCACAGTTGGCATGTGGAATAAATAGAAAAACTAAAAGAAATCTGCACACGCGAACTATAATCTATTAAAATAGATTGAACTAATTCAGCCTTGTCCATAGGACAATTCTTGAGGCTTCTCTTTCTTATTTTGTGTGTCATAAACTTCATCTGCCTTTACACACATTAGATTTAGTCTGGAGGGAATGCTTGGATTTCCAGAAAACCTATGGCTGCGAAGGAAAGGACATTTAAACATCAAATCCTTTTTTCATTTCCCTTCACAACTGCTATCAGCCTGACAACCCCTAACTGCCTCAGTCATGCAGAAGGAGCCTCCAGAAGGATTTAAAAATACTGTTCACTCATTTTTATGCTTTCTCATTCTCTTCTAAATATATATATGTATTGCTACTCTTGGAGTCCAGTGTGAGTTCCTCCTCCCAGAACATACACAGCAGTTGTCCCTTCTGCTGTATTTACACACTGGCAACTGACACAGCTTTTCTCCTGTAAGCACATTATCTAGTCCCCATGTTCAGACTTCATGCCTAACTTTAAAATTCCTTTCACTGAAAATCAGTCTAAAATGATCGTGGCTCTGGGCAGCCTGGTCTAGTGGTTGGCAACCCTGCACTCAGCAGGGGGGTTGAAACTCGATGACCTTTGAGGTCCTTTTCAACCTAGGCCATTCTATGATTCTATGATGATTCTATGATCCTATGTGTAAAAGCCAAACTTGTTTTCAGATACAAAAGAGAGAAATATGCAGAAAAAAATGGCTTTCTGCACCTGACAGGGAGACGATACATGGGAAGATTATTGCACCGATTTTTGCTTGTTAAAATGTGAGCCTTTCATGATAAACTTAGTGCACCAGTATATTTCCCAAGTGTGACTCAGAGACTTGAAAAATTGGCCTTAAAATTTGATGGCATGCCATTTCAGGGAGATTTTCCATTGTCTGGAGCTGTGTGCACATGAATTCATTTTCATGCAGACACTTTTCAACCTGACAACAGCAGTGTGCTCTGTAGTGAAATCCATCTCTCAAATCGCTAGCAAATCACAGGACATGTTTATCCTGCCAGGCTCCAAGACTGTGATTTTTACCCCTGCTTCAGGCTTTGAAGAGGAACCGTATTAGTCCCAAGAGCCCTTCAGATAAACACACTTTCTCAGACTAAACACAGTAGTCCAATGACTCACTCAAGCTGTTATCTGAGATACTTCTACTTATTATCTAAACACGCTGCTCTTTAATCCCGAATCAATGGAAGTCAAATTTCAAACTACACCACTACAGCTTATCTCAAGAAAATGTAAAATGCTCTTTTTTTTTTTTTTTTGGCAGTAATTATATTTTAATGAGCCTTTTCAGTGTGTTATTTTGAGAGGAAAATAATTTTATTGCTCTTTTTTTTTTCTAGAAATAGAGTAAGGGAGCAAAATCAATTTTATTTTTAATACATAATTGTAGTGAACTAACTAACAACCATTACCATAGTGTATTAGGTGAAGAACATTAATTTTATTTTCAAGTGTTTTCATTTCACAGGCTGATGATGACATATTCAGGGTGTCAAACCATATCAACTGAAAGCTGGTGGGTTTCTTAAGCTGCTTTTTTTTTTTTAGGGAGAACTAAAATTTCTCTCATGACCAAGTCATTTGTTTTGGTAATGGACAGATTTGGGAGAAGCATTTAGCACAGATAGAGAGTGAAAAATATACATTCAAGTATGTTGCAGTGGGTGGACATTTAAGGTGAGCATCGGGGTTTAATGAGTCTAGTAATAAAAACTTCCTGTCCTTCACTACCTCTCCTCTTTGAAGTTGTGGAAGTTGTTCCATGTTACAGGTGAAGGAATAGTTTCTATTGTTCACTTTTCCTTTTCAATAAATTCCTCTTTTTCTTAAAAGACTATCTCTCTCTGTTCTTTGTTGTTCTTTAGCCAGTAACTTCTTTTGTGAAAATAAATAGTAATTATATTTTATCATGTTCATGTTATAGCTTTTTTTTTTTAACAAAATAAGAGCATTTAAAAGAAGAAAATATGCTTTTACAAACTCCATTAAAAGTAGCAAAGTTCTACATTGTTCTTTCCAGATCTTTTCTTGCAGTATTTTCTGATTTTTGTTGTATTCTATTGTCTACTTTCATGGAAAATAACTATTTAAGCACATCTTATATAATTAAACTTAATCCAGGCTATTCACAAAATGTTATGCAAATTTGCCTTTTCTTCTAACATTATACCTTTTCTTGCTACTATTGAATGGCATTGGAACCCCTTGGAAGTTACTTCTCTCAGACTTTGTGTGTGTGTGTGTTCTGAATTCTTTTCAGAAATGCAACTGTCCTAGATAATCTAGTTAGGAATTCCAGAGGTTTGCCTATCAAAAATCATTTGTTCTGAAGTAGCTTTACACAGAACAGTGATTGCTGTGGACAGAAACCTCTTTTCTGTCTGTACCAATTTTCACAAAATTCACATTAATAATGTATTTTCATTACTGAAACTCTGGCTTGTATGCTAAGAAAACAAGACTGTGTAACAGCACTACCCACTGCCATTTGACCTGGAAATAATAAATGATCAAGAAATAGACCTCTTGCAGAGCAGGCTCCTCAGAGCCTTGGCTGTCAAGGCTCAGAAACCATGGGATGTCCCAGAAAACCCTAATTTAATAGTGCTCTTCTGTATCTGCTGGATATTCCACCAGTACATTGAATACACATTAGTAGACCAGGTAAGAAGACCAGTTCTTACCTAAATCATCCAAGTATTCAAATTACAAACTGTATGAGATGTCTGTCCATAACTCCTTAAAAAAAAATATAGACAACAGCTTGAACTGACAGAGAATTGGTCCCACTGAATTTTCTCACACATTCATTAAAAACATTTTTTTTTTTTTTCTGAAAAGAAGCACCCCTTCCCTCCAAAGTCTTTTTTCATATCAAGTGTATGAGATATGAGTTCTTGGGCACCCAAGGAAGGAACTAGCTATTCTCCCTTTGCACCCTTACTGAAACCAGTGCTTGACACAGCAGATAGCTAATCTTTTCTGGACTCTCTTGGTAGAATATTTAAAACTACTACTCTCTGGCACTACACCTGGTGGAAGGTACTTGCGTACACCTTTGCCCTGTCTGTTAGAAACACTGCCAGTGCCTTCTACGTGTCTTTCAGATAGAGTTCTATATATTAGGAAAGAGAGTAAAAGAAGCCCAATTCTGAGTTTCCTTTCAATGTAACTACACTGGAGGCTTCTTTGAGAACAAGCTTGCATATAATACACAAAATTTCCCCCTTACTGAATCCAAAGTACATTGCATTCTGTGCAGTGTCTTAATCTGTTCTAATGTTTTCCCAGAAGTTCCCAGAAGCGCCACCACTACCTGTCCTCTGGTCATGTGCTATCACAGCATTTTCTTCCTTCATTAAGTCATGCATGTGTATGTTTTGCCCCTTTCTGTCATCCCTACTTAACACATTTCATCTCCAATAGGAGCTGAAGCCCTGTCCTAGGACTGGAACAGCATCTGTAGACACTGAGAACTACAGGTTATCCTCCTTCTATATTATAGCTCCGTCTCTTCAGGGATGGGATTATAGGGTGAAAGTGGGCTTACTATCATTTGAAAATATCTGGAAACATATTATATCTGCTATTTGTCTCCCACTTCCTAAACAGAGCGACTACACTTAGTTGTTGCTATTTTGGCTTTCCACATCCTACTTGCTCTTTCGCAGAACTGTTCCATACTGCATTTCATGGAATTATGTCTTCAAGATGACATTTATCTTCCAGGTAATGTTTTAGTGGCAGGTGCTAACTGAGAGGCTACCACGGAAATTTCAAAGAGCTATGCTATGCCGTGGTGTGGATACCACACAGGTGTTGATATGTGTTCTGCTAGTTCCCAAATTACTCTTATCTAACTTCAGCTATTCACAAAGTAGACTTCTATATGTGAACTAGTCATTCAGATTATTCTTACAGTTTCTGAAAAGAAATAGTTTTGCTGGCATAGTTCCGCTCAGTCTCAGATTAATGTTTAAAATAATTTAGTCACCTTTCTGGGTTTTGTTTTTTTTTTCATTGATGATGAGCAAAGTTGAGGCAGCTGATTAAAGTACAGGCATCTAAATAGTAAACATGTGAAGTGTGATGAAATGCTTTTAGTTTCCTCGTATCGAGGCAAGAGCACCTCACTGCAGGACAGCTACAGTGTGCTTACCTTAGAGACATTTTGTAAGCTGCTCACAGTCGAGGTGACACATTCCTCCTCTTTCATCTAAGGCTCTGTTCCCACAAGCCCCCAGAAGGTCACAGAAAGCAGTTCTGCATGACTGTGTGGATGCCAATCCAGTGACTATCCCTGTGTGTTTAATGCTACCTAGTCATCTCAGCTGCATCAGAATCCCTAGTTCAAATGTAAAGGAAAAAGAATGGTGAAAGAAATCTGTAAGCTGCAGGAACATGACAGCTCAAACCTTTTGAATCACAGTCATACTAAATATTGTAAACAACACTAGAGGAGTGCAGCTGTGCCATAACTATTTTGCATTCTTCTTGGTAATAATGAATGTCAGCCCTGGGAACCACATTCCTCAGGTAAATATTGTGCAAGGTTTCAGTGGCAGAACGAACCCATAATTGATTATGTATTACAAAAAAATCTTTAAAAAAAGCTGCCTGTAAGCTTTTTTTTGCCTTTTTTTTTTTTACCTCTTCAGATTCCTAATTCAGA
The DNA here is from genome assembly GCF_002078875.1 of Numida meleagris. NCBI lineage: Eukaryota > Metazoa > Chordata > Aves > Galliformes > Numididae > Numida > Numida meleagris. Next base: position 3,692,650 of record NC_034438.1, read on the forward strand.
ATTTATGTAGGTGACCATTAGGGCACAAGGGAAGGGAGAGAAATATCGATGTTATGAAATTTTTAGGGGAATTAATCTTGTTATGGAAGTTATTTTGAGTTAAGATATATGCAAGACAATATAATTTGCAGTCATTTAATGCAGTGATGGGATATCTGATTCTGTTGCCTCCTGCTTCACTTCTGCAGGGCTGCATAAGACTCAGTGGGGAAGATGGCAACTCTACAGTCCCCATTTAGGCTGGCAGGTTGTTTCTTGTATCCCTGGCTAGTCCTTGTTTGAAGCTGCAATCATTACCTATTCACTAGAGGCTGGTTCACTACAGGCTTCACTAGTGGGCTGTTGCCTTTTTTTATTTTCCATTGTTGTTTACTAAAATGTAATTACTGTGCTATTAATTTTTTTTTTTTTGCTTTACCATTTATGATGTTTTTGTGATAAAAGGTGAAAATTGCCTTTATTCTTTCTTGCATACCAATGAGGAAGGAGGGAAAATCTTATAAACTAAATGCAGCTGGGGGTTTTAGAGATAGTTAACAGTGAAGATTGCTTCAGTGCATGCATTTAAGAGAAAATTACTAAGATGTTTATCCTTAAGAGAAATCATTAGCATTAAGATGAAAGAAAAAGACAGTTCTTTGAATTGGGAAGTGTAACACCGAGGCATTCTTGCTGGCATTGTCAAGAACTGATATGGTGATTTTATCCATATTTTGGGGTGAATGAAAAAATAGATAACATCTCTGAGGTAACAGACTACATATTTTCATTACTGTATTTAGAAGATTAAGATTAATAAAGTTAGCAAAAGCATAGTTGCAGAAAACTGGTGAATATATCATTACCTGAGAGCAAGAGGGCAATTAGAGTGGGAACATCAGTTCAAAGAAGCTGCTTCTGGAAGGAGTGCCTGAGCGTCATCACAGATTATTTAGTAGTTCCTCAGTGAGAAAATAAGGTCAAGATATGGTGCTATTTCTTAAAGCCCTGAGTTATTTTATCAGAATGTTGTTCTCTTTTATTTTTATTTTTATTTTTATTTTTATTTTTATTTTTATTTTTATTTTTTTTTATTTTTTTTCCACCTGGCTGACATGATTCAGTCTTACTTTGTAAACCAACCATGATACAGGACAGTAATGAATACAGAAGAGTAAGTGAATATAAAATGTTCTCCTGTTAGCTAGTGGGCGATGCTCCCTGTCATTCATTCCACCTAGCTGAGCTCATCTCCTCAGTTTCTAGTGTGCACACTGACTCTCAGAAAACCCTCAAAAATGTCAGCAAAGAAGTAATACAAGTATTTGTTGCAAAACCTGAAAATCGGCCTTGTATCTTCCAACAAAGATCACCTATCTTCTGAAGAAACAGGAATAATATTCTTCTTCTTCCTGTTTCACTCTCCAGGTAAATTAATTAACTTAAACAAGAGGAGAAGTGACTTGATAAATAGACAGCAGCAGCACTAAGGTTGATGTTGTTGCTGTTGGTTGTCTTCTATATTATGGATTAATTTCAGTATCTATCTCAGCTTTTTACTTGGCTGTTCCCAGAATTAAGAAAAAGTTATTGATTTTGTACAATATAGAGTTCATAATATTATCTTGGAAAGCTGTCATATTAAGTTCAGAAAGACATTATTCTGCAAGGAACATAAACTACATCTTTTATGTTATTTTCATAGTATATCCTTTGTCTGTTATGTGCATTTTGTTCCCAGTACAAATTCACAGAAAGGAAAAGAAATTGCTAAGAGAAGCACGGATTCCTTCCTGTAATTGTGAGGCATGAGATACTGGCTGATCATTAATCAAGGGACTGATTATAATAGTAATCCACTTCCACTGCAAGCTTATGGTCTATTTCTTGTTTATACTAATCCCATTTTTTAACTGCTCCAGGATCATTACTAGAACAGGCAAAAGAGTCATGAGAGAGTCTGATATCCAACCAGAACAGTGCAGAGATTGATGTAGAGATGAATCCTGTTCTCCAGTATTTAAGCCAGGGCTCCTACATTTTTTTTTCATCTGGATCTGAACTGTTATTCAGCTCCCTTCCTTCCTCCTAGTGATGTGTGGCAGATGGTTTGGGCTGGCATAAATGGCTAAGTACCACCTGCTGTAAACTTCTTTCTGTATCTTTTGCTGTGCCACTCTCTTGTTGTTATTGTTCACAAAGGATGACTGGAAAAGGGGAAACGAGAAAAGGAAGTGGACGTATGCTGATATCAGTCAGTGATTTTTTTTCTGTTTTGTCATCACTAGTAACCTATATTGAGTGCATGCTGGAATTGTTCAAATAAATGCAGAATGTCTGAAACTTTGACATCTGTGATAGAAACAGCATACCTGTCTATTATCTTCTAATGCATCTTAAATGTATTTTATCCCATGCTGAGGGATAGTATTTCCTACTCCTGAGTGCTGCGAAGGGAAAAATCATCCATTTGAGTTACGCACTAGATGTTACTCACTCCTGACCTTTCAGTCTGCACAGGAAATACCAGTCTTGAAGAAACTAAGTAAAAACTTCAAAATGAACAAAAAGAGAAGCTTCATCATCCCAATGCATGAATGATGTGATTAAGTGGGAACTGTGGCTGGCAGAGGCTGGCAGAGGTGTTTTGTTTCAGTTAACAATCTACAGTTGAGGTAGTGAGGGAGATAAAAGAGAAACTCATCCATGATCTCTCAGATGTTTTTCTGAGGGTGGAATGAAGTATGCATTGGAGTCTGTCACCTCTCTCTCCTGGCTGTAGTGTCTACCTCTTCAGTAACAGAAACCAGACAAAACAATTCATGTCTGTTGTATCCAAATAAGTAGCAATATTAAGATATAGTGTTTGCTCCCAGCTTCCTATCTGGAAGCTTTCTCCTTAAAAACGAAACTTCTGGAGGTTTCTTGCAGCTTGTATTTAACAAACAAGCTTCTAAAACCTACTCAGTCTTGCATACATAAATAAAATAAATAAAATTGTTAAAAATGTAAAGTAATTATTACAGTACATCTCACTGGAGTACTTCTCTTTGGTTTATCATTTTCAGGAAGTGAAAGAAAAGAAATAATAGAATCACAGGATCATGGAATTGTAGGGGTTGGAAGGGACCTCTGGTGATCATCTAATCCAATCCTTCTGGTAATGCAGGTTCCCTAGAGTAGGTTGTAGGGGACAGAGTCCAAGCAGGTTTTGCATTTCTCCAGGGAAGAGACTCCACAACCTCTCTAGACCACAGGATATCTCTAAGTAGAATCTTGAAGAGGTCAAAATCAGCTCTCTTGAAGTCCAGGGTTTCCATCCTACTTACTGCCCTGTTTCTTCCAAGTATGATTCCAAACTCTACTATCTTACAGTTATTTGCCAATGCTTCACATCACCAACCAATTCTTCTTTGTTGGAAAAATGAATACTTCATTACAAATAGTGCCCAAGGAAGCCAGCTGTGATGTTTGTGTAAGAGAATTTGTTAGAAGAGAGAAAGGGTAGGGCAGCACTTTGGCTTTGAAAAATCATTTACTGGTAAAACTCAATATTTAACCATATTTGCAAAAACTTTTCTGAGTTAAAATAAACTTTTTTTTGTAAATAAATTTCTGAATTAAAAAGTAAATAAATATTTTTATTATAAATAAATATCTATTTCTTTTAAGGCTCATGATCTTTACATTTGACTCTTTCACTTGTTATTTGAAGGATTTATTTTTCCCCACTGAGCTTCCTGTGTCCTTTTTGTTCACTGTATCCTTGTTTGCTCATTGTCATAGATGAACAATATTCTGCCTGCTTTCAAGAGCACCCCCCAACGTTCACTGGCAATGTAAAAGACTTCATAATAAGAATGACCCCTGTGGTATTCAGGGAGACAGCTTTGATTAAGAACATCTGCTAGCAGGTTCCCTGTTCTAACGTCAAGCAGAAGTAAGACAAGATAGAAAAAATGCCATTTCTCAAACTGTGAGGATGGCTTCCTTAGGGAGACCCTGACCTCTTCCAAAGATACAAGCCAATAAGAAGGCTTGTTCCATAAAAGAGGAACAGACTTCAAAATGTGAGGAGTGTGTGTGTAGTTTGAAAAATACAACACCTTTTTTTCTGAGGTGCTGCATCTTTAAGTTTCTAAGCAGTGCAATTCTGAGGAGGATGGGGGAGACCTGAACTTCTAAGGATTCCACTGTGCTTCCTCCTCAAACACATCACACACAATGAAATAGAAGGGACATGTCACAGTGGCCCCCTGCTCACTGTCTCTGTCTTTTTTTTGCTGTTGCTGCTGTTATTTCTTCCCCTCCTCCTTTTTTTCTCTCTTTTTTGTTGTTGTTGCTGCTGAGTCTTTCTATTAGCAATGTTTAACACTAGAATCTCAGATAACTGGCTTCTGTTTTCTGTTGTGCTGGTGTAAAATGATGCTGTGGTGATTCATAACAATTTTCTGAAATCAGTAAAAGTGTTTCTAGTCTAGCATTTTTTCTCCATTGTTGTTCAGGAAAAACATTGACGAAATAGTAAAGAATCCGACATACCTACAGTGATTTTTTTATATATTATTCTGTAGATTATTACAGCCTACAAGGTAGAGTTGTTCTGAGCTGAGCATTGGACAGACCATTAGGTTTAATAGCCAGCAATAAACTAATCCTTCATAAAGATCTTTATATCTAAGAGTAGCCAACTTTGTTGCTTGATGTCTTAATTTCCTTTTCTATAGATGTTACTATACTGATCTCATTTAGAAAGAATTCCAAGCTGTGATGAAAAGAAAAGAAAATATGAATCCTATTTATATTTGCGTGAAAATGTAAAAATTTAAAATCTAATTAAAAATATTGCTTTCTACGAAAAACCTTTCTGTTTCTCATTATGGAAAGTAGGATAAAAGAATACAAATCAGGATAACAGAGAGAAACCAGAAAATAAGATTTCTTATTGCTGTTGTTTTTTCAGTAGGTTGTACTCCTAAGTTCTAATTTAAAAAAAAAATTAAAAAAATCAAGCATTTATAGAAATTCAGCTTGGTGAAGAAAGTATGTGAGATGTGGAAACATGCACAACCTCCCAAAGATGGATATAGAAGTATTTCTTTGACATATTAGGAAGGCCAAAATGTCGATGGAGCTGAAACTTCTAAGATATATGAAAGGCAAACAGATGTGCTTCTACAGGTATTCTACCAACTTTAGGAAGACAAAAAATTAAAATTTGGGGCTGCTGTTGAAAAGAGTGAGTGACCTACTTATGAAGAACAGAGAAAGAAATAACTTAGCTGGGACTTTCTGTATCTGTGTCTTTACTAGTGTGCTCAAACGACTCACAGAAAAGTTTGAGAAAGAGATATATATACAACTCATAAAGTAGGAAGATCAATAAAGTATAAATCAGTTTAGCTGAGTGTATGTCATTTGATACATCAGAATAAGTTGCCTCTGAGCATGTTGAGTGGGATGCTCTGTGTCACTGAGGGTCCATTCTATCATGTTTGAAAAATAACACAAGATGCCCAGTAACTGATAAAAGGCACATACACATAGGAATGACAAAATCAGAATTCATTCCTAACTTTCTTCAACATATGGACTTATCACATCTTATGATGATTAGTATCGTGGTTTTTGTTTTGTTTTGTTTTCTGCTTCCAGTTATAATGGAAAAAGAGAAAAGTTATGCTGCTTTCTTTAATGTTTTAGAAAAATTTTATTTTGTTTCTTTCCAAAAGTGATTCTTGATCATAAGTTTAGCACCTCTCTCTAGCAGGAAGGTGATTTTGTTTAAAAAGATTTCTTATAACATTTTTCAGTTAAGTCTTAGTCATAATAAACAAGAGAACATTATAGACTGACATCAATCTGTAAAGAGCTATAAGCATGATAAAACTTCACTTTAATTCTTAGAATTGATTCTTTTTTGAGGAGGTGTGATTTCCTTCTCTCTTCTAATTGATATTTACTGACCAGGAATTATTACATATTTTTTCTCCTACTGGGTAAAAATGTATCTAGATCTATTCCTGAATATTTTTTTTAAAAGCCATTTCTATAATAGAAAGCAACTGAAGATATTTGTGTGCCAGTTGCAGAGTTTATCTGTTGCTTGTTTTGTAATAGAACTAGGTGAAACATAAAACCAAAATCACTGAAACATATGTAAAACCCTTATGTCTATCTTCATCTATCTATGAACACCCATAAAAACCAGGCAAACTTGGATTTTAATAAGTGTAAGACTTGACTAGTTCAAGACTCTCTTGAACTAAAAATTGAACAGATGTATTTAGACAGAATCACAGAATGGGTTAGGTTGGATGGGAATTTAAAGATCTAGATCCAACCACTCTGCCATGGTTGCCACCTCCAAGATCAGGCTGCAACAGGGCACCTCCAACCAATTCTTGAATGCCTCCAAGGGTTAGGCTTCCACAACTTTGGGCAACTTGTTCCAGTGCCTCACAGCTTTCAGAGTAAAGAATTTCCTCCTAACATTTTATCTAAATCCCCACTGTTTAAGTTTAAAGCTATTCCCCTTTGGACTATCAATATTAGACCATGTAAACTGTTGGTCACCCTCATGCTTGTAAGTTCCTTTCAAGTACTGGAAGGCCACAATGAGGTCTCCCTGGAGCCGTCTCTTCCCCAAGCTAAAATAGCCCAGCTAGGTCAGTTTTTCTTCATAGGAGAGGCGCTCCATCTCTCTGAGCATCTTTATGAACCTCCTCTGGACCCACTCCATTGTCTCCGCATCATTGTCCTCCTGGGGGGGTCCATGCCTGAACACGGTACTCCAGATAGGGCCACATGAGGGCAGAGTAAAGGGGGGCAATCACCTCCTTCTCCATGCTGCCACCTCTCTTTTGATGCAGCCCAGGATAATGTTGGCCTTCACACTGCTGTCTCATGGTTAGCTTTTCATCCACCAGGACACCAAAGTCCTTCTCGGCAAGGCTGCTCCCAGTGAATTCTTCTCCCAGTCTATACACACACCTGGGATTGTCCTGACTTCAGTGCAACACTTGCACTTGGCCTTGAATCTCTCTAGATTCTTGTGGACCCTCTTTTAAATCATGTCCAGATCCTCTAGATGGCATCCTTTCCTTCTGTTTTGTCAGTTGCACCACTCAGCCTGATGCCATCAGCAAACTTGCTGAGCGTTCACTTGATCCCACTGTCTATGTTGTTGATAAAGATGTTGAAAAACTCCTGTTCCAAGATGGATCATCGAGCAGCACCACTCATGACAGGACTCCACCCAGACATAATGCTGTTGGCCACAACCCTCTGGCTGTGACCATCCAGCCAGCTCTTTATCCACCAAACAGTCCATACTTCAAATCCATATGCCTCCAACTTAGAGATGTGGAGAGGGACTATATGAAAAGCCTTCCACAAGTCCAGGCAGACAACATCAGTTGCCCTTCCTTGGTCCACTGATACCGTCACTTCATCACAGAAGGCCACCAGACTGGTGAGCAACAGTCTGCCCTTGGTGAGATGTGGCTGTTCTGTACCTCAGTCTTCTACTTCTCCATTGTTAACAACCTGAATTTTTTTTATTAAAACCTACTTTAATGTTGAATTTCCTGGAAAGAAGGGGAAAAAAAGGAACTAAAACTATAATAAAATTTTTGGAAATTCAAGAAAAATTCTTATTTTTTGTTTAATCTTGGAGTCTTAGACTCTGTAGCGAGTAGCTGTGCCAAGAGCAAATAGTTTTAAAGTGAAAAAACAGCATCAAAACTAAGAAAGGGAATAAATAATTGAATCAACAGAAAACCAAGTGGATGTCCCCAGTCCTGCCAGCGTGCAATAATTAATGCATCTCAGAGTGAATCACTGTAAGCATGACACTAAGGTATTTTGTCTATTTAGTGCATCAGCTGCAATAACATAGTGTAATAAAAAAATGAAAAAGTAAATTTATTCATAAAGTCATGCCTGGATATGAACACCCAGATATGTGTAGGTACAAGTCCAACTCAAGAATAGCAGTGTCTAAAAGATGAATATTTTGTTCCTTTGGAATGATAACGCATTGTAAAAAATCACAAACTCATATTCTTCTACCAGTTAAGGAAAACCATTAAGTATTCCTGGAGTGTGATCCTGACGGTCCTCATGTAGCAGCAAGTCACTTGCAGTGTGTGTAATGTATAGAGGGATATGTGTTCTAACACTTTTTGTGTTGACCATACATAGCTATATATGAGTGTAAAAAAGTTTTAAAAGAATTCATAGAGATGGACCATCTCACTGAGCATCATTATCATCCAGTGTCATAGTAGTTGATTTATGAAAGTTCTTACCCAATTATACAGGGTACCATGGCTAGGATTTAAGTTTCACAACAAAATATCTAGTTTCATATATCTACGTGGGATTTAGAGGCTCTGTCTAGAGGTGTAAATATGCATCTTCCGTAAACTTCAAAACAGATTTAAGAATAAATACAGTTAATAAAAACAAAAACAGTTAATAATTTTATTTATTTATTGTTTATTTATTGCTCAGTTGAAGCAATCTGTTGTCTGTTAATTTTATTGAGTTCCTTTTAATTATCTATATCGAAGCATGGATAGTAGCCTACAGTCGCAGTCACAAAATGCAGGATAATTCTAGAGCCTTGCAGCACAAAACAAACTCCGTATCAGCTTTCCATTGTCTGTCCAGCCCGAATATCAGGATTATGGCCTTGTTCATTCCTACTGTAAAGAAGAGTATTCAACCGAGGGAATAGAATGGTCCTAGATGACTAATATAAAGAGAAGAATATTAGTGGTGGTGATAGAGAGATCTTGTTCTTTAAGTAAAACCAAGGAGCGAGTAAGTGAGGGGGAATATGTCTTTGTGTTTAATCACTGACACTTCCTGTCCACAACTTGGAGATCTGATGTATGGTCTCTAGTTTGGTATTGCTCCATTTATTAATTCATTGGATATCTAATGTGGTTGAAAGACAAAGACCTGGGAGCAGAGACAAAATCTTCTTTCATTGTCTTACCCCCAAAAAAAGAAAATCTGATGGATCCTGTGTTCCTTCCTACTGCTACTCATATCCGCTTTCAAGAGGATGGAGTAGAACATGGCCTAATATGCTCTGCATTAGAGCTTGGTAGTTAACAAACTCTCTTGGGATGCCAGTGTTTATGTTTCAGACATTTTGAAATTCTGAGTAAATCTCAGAATAGAATCTTATCCTTAAACTACCTATTAGTCTGCTATTTTGGAACTTAGTCTGTGAACTTCTTCCTCTAGCAAGTGAAATATTTTCAATGATATATAAGAAAGCCCTTGGGTAAAAGACACATCATGAATAAATGATAATGGTCAACACAACAGTCTATTCACAGCAAGTGTTATCAATCAACGTGAGTGACTACTGAGAGAGATTTAATACTCAGACTTTTAAAAGAGCATAAGGAATCTGCTTCCCTTCAATTTCCAGCAAAATTTGATGATATTTATACAACCTAAACTATTCGTAAAATCCTAGTCTAAATTCTCAACAGAATAAAAAAATACAGGAGTTGATATTACATCATGCTTCTCATATAATTGGTCCAATGTTGATATGTGTACACTTTGCTTTAACAAACCTTCCTGCATCTTAATATCTCTGGAGAGCTGATTTTGTTCAGGAGAATTTTGATCCTGGCTGACTGTTGCCATGGTATTGGATTATTCTGGGCTGTGATCAAGAAGAACAAACAAACTTTAAAAAGCAGCCGCCTTTAAAGCATATTCTTGAGCTACAGTGTCTGAGGCTAGCATCTGAGAAGTAAGTCTTAGTTTTTCTAGTATGTGGCATTTGTTAAATACACATTTAAAAAAAAAATGTTACTGTGGCTATCAATACATTAAAAAAATAGGAAAATGCAGGAGGAGAAAATTGGGGCAATTCTCCCTCCATTTAAAATTGTTCATTTTGATTTAATGGTATTATCCCATTATCCCAGCTTCCTGGGGAGCACTTGAAAGAGAACTTTTGGAGATTATATTCTTGTTTTATTAGGCACTGTTCCAAAGCTGGAGGGAGTCAATGAATGTGTTTTTGATATTACTGAGCTTTTGAATTCAGTGCACAATAAAGCGTTTGTAACTATCTCCATCCCTAGATAGTAGTATAGCTCTGCTTTCACACCTGTTAGCATGCTCTGAATTGCTAGTCATCTATGTGTACCAGGAGTGCTGCAGAAAGTTCTAGAAATACACAAAAGTGTGTTTTCTAAAAGCAAGCACTGGCACAATAATTTGATCTTCTTGGAAGGCAGAGCTTGAGTGATAGGAAAAGTTAAAAAAAAGAGTCCCAAGAGAAACCTTGGTGGTGTATTATCTAGGGTTATAATCCAACTTTCAGTAAGTATTTTAAAGCAGTAAAACAAGAAATATGAAATTACTGGCGAGAAGGAGGAAGTTTTCAGCAAGTCTGTAATTTAAAAATGGACAATTTGGACTGCCAAATTATTGAGTATGTTCTTCCAATTTCCTAGGCAGAATTCACAGCCATGAGGGACCAATACATGCGAGGTGGAGAAGGCTTCATTATCTGCTATTCCATCACAGACCGTCAATCTTTTCAAGAAGCTGCTGAGTTTAAGGAACTCATTTATCACGTTCGGCACACCTATGACATCCCCTTGGTGCTGGTGGGGAACAAAACAGATCTTGAAGAGTTCAGACAGGTAAGCAACTTGATTTGATTTACCTTGGGTACTTCAGGGATTTGTGTAGCAGATGTTGTGCAGTTCTACTGAGAATGTCAACACAAAATGAGGCTTAATCAAAGATCTACACACTGGGATTGGTAACAAATGAAGTACTTAGTGGTACATTTAATTCAAATATTATAGATCTGAAAGCATCCTTAGCCAATCTCATCCAAATGTTCCTCACATTTCATTGAAAAGGAATCCCTCAGTTTTCTTTAGAAGATATATGTATGTCCAATTTGGAAATAGATTCGCTCAAGATCTGGGAAAAAAAAAGTGTTTTCATTAAGTCCAGATTGTTTTCACAAAAATGCTATATTTAATTAAAGGATTGTTCTCAAACAGGCTGAAAAAAAAATCTAATTAAAATAGCTCAATTTGTACATTATATCTGTGCATGAAAAGCTAGTGTCTATGTTGTCAGAGTTTTCAGATGAGACTGGGACATGTAAGACATGCATTCATTTTAGTTTGCATACAGCTATCATCATCCATAATGTAGTAAATTTTGTTTGCGTTGAGGTCATTGATCATCTCATTCTCAGAATGCAAAATAAACTTGGTTCACTCTATTTCCATTGCTTCTTCTCATCTTCATAGAGTCATAGAATGGCTTGGGTTGGAAGGGACCTCAAGGATCATCAAGTTCCAACTCCCCTGCTGCTGGCAGGGACGCCAACCTCCACATCTAATACTAGACCAGGCTGCCCAGGGCCCCTTCCAAGCTGGCCTTGAACACCTCCAGGAACAGGGCAGACTTCCTTTATACCATTTGTACTGATGTCTGCATGTGCAGACAGTGAGTTGGAGAGATCATGTTGAAAATGACTTGATTGTAATCTCGTATAGAACAAAAATTACCTTTAATCTTAAGCAGAAGCTTTGAAAGAGGAAAAAAAAATATAAGATTTCCTGTATGAAAATCTTAAAAGGCTCTTTATGCAAGCTGCAGTTGTTTTCAGATGACTGGATTCTGTGCAGATATACATAATAGTTCAGTAAAATGGCATTCTTTCAGCTCATTAGCATCTATGCACTCATGATCCTGATTTCTTTTATCCACTTGCTATTTTTCTCCCTATTTTCTTTTCTTCTCTCTCCTACCTAAAGAAAATTCAAAGCAGTATTAAGCCTGAAATTAGTTCTGGAGTCTGATGAAATATGTTTAAAGCTTAACATATGTTCCCGGATGGACTTACTTTCTCCCTAAATCAGACTGTGAGAAAACTTCAACGATGACAGCCCATTTGCCGTTTAGCACTTGAGACCTCAAAAAAAAACCCCCCAAAAAACAAAAAACAAAAACAAAAACAAAACAAACAAACAAAAAAAACAATGTGATGTGTAACGTGAAGCACAATATGTACAGATCCTGAGGTACTTCATGTACCAGCTGGAGAAGGGATGTGTATTTCATTCTTTTGGGAGAACAAGAAATTGAACCTGATTCTAATAAAAGTAACATATAATTGATCTACATATAAGTAAGGTTTTCAAGAATGCCACATTCACTAAGTGATACAAAGACTCTCTTCCAGTTTTGTTTGGCACAACTTCTTTCTCTATGTTTTACTAAGCATTTATATTTAATCATTGTCAGTGCACATGAAGATATATATCTGATTTATATTAAATATATATTAATAAACTTCAGCAGCTCATTATTTCACACCTGGAACTTGAGGCTGTGCTGTATATTTAGCTAACACTGAAATAAGCTGTATCTATTCTTGCCTTCTGGATTAAGCAATACCTAAGTAACTTAAGAAGGTAGAATGAGAGGAATCTTTTCAGGGTCATGTACTGCAGTCAAGACTCATTTAATACAGCCTAGGTGCTCAACAGTAGAAGCCAGCTATCTCTGAGCTGGCATACAGCAATGAGTTGACAAAGTATGGCATTAATATATCAATGACCAAAGAGTGAGGTGCACAAGTGTAATCAGTTCAAGCTATTGAGGAATTGTAAATATCCAAATGCAATTACCCAGTTTGGAATTTGACCAGAGCGCTTGAGCTAATATTGTTGTTTTGCCAGATAACATTTTTCTCCTATGAAAATCATTAAAGCTACTGAAATATTATTCATTGTATTTGGAAACATAACATTAAGTTCAACATTCCCTGACATCATTTCCATTTAATGACATTTCCACAACAATCAGATAGCCTGTAGGAGCTCAGTCAGACAAAGATGTTTGAAATGAAAACCCCTGCATATTATACTTAATGATGTATGCGTCTTGCTTCCAATCTATCAATGGGACTATAAGAATAAAAGTAATCTGAAACTAAAATTTTGTATTAGGAGAAACACTGCTGAAACCAAATCAATTTTTAAATATTTTTATTTTATCATAACTTCAGTGAAATTATTGTTGTCTTTTAGTGTACCTGTCATTTTTAATGTCTTAAGAAATGAGTTTGTCTGCACAACTTCATAAAAGAAGTTTTAATTATATCATTCTAAAGATTAAACGCTTTCAGTTTTCCCAGAAACAATGTGAGGGAACAACTGAAAACTAGCTGTGGAAAAAAATAAATGTTATAAAACATGTTCACAGAATGACAGGATGATTGAGGTTGGATCTCTGGGTCCATCTGATCCAGTCCAAGCAGAGCCACCCAGAGCAAGGTGCCTAGACCCGTGTCAGGACAACCATTAACGATCTCCAAGGTGGACATCCAGCACCTCTTTGGGCAACTTGAGCCAGTGTTCAGTCACCTATGAGAGAAAGTACTTCCTGATATGCAGATGGAACCTTCTGCACTGCAGTTTGTGCCTACTGTCTCCTGCTTTGACACAGTAAACTACCGAAAAGAACCTATCTCCATCCTTACTGCACTCTCCCTTCAGGTCTTCATAGACATATATGTCTATACGTGTGTTTAGATTTAGATTTCTCGAACTCTCCTCTTCTTTAGGCTGAACAGATCTAGCTCTCTCAGCTTCTCCTCACAGGAGAGGTACTTCAGACACAGCATATTATCATAATATATATCCAAGCCAGTGGTAAGTCTTCCTCTGTCCTCCATTCCCTTCCACCATTAATTCTGTGGTTGTATTTGCCCTTTCTGATCTTATTCTGTCTTGAATTTAGAGACTCACTGAGAAAATAAATGGGCATGAATTTTTAAGGGTTCATCAGTGCTCATCTCTTGATATTCAGCTATTGCTCTTAAGAATTTTTTAAGCGTTATATATATATTAGCCCATAGATGTTTGATGTAAAAAGTAAAGCTCCAAATGTCTGATTAGACATCAGTTTCAGTGCCTTTTAACATTAAAGTCATTAGATTAATAAATATAGGCTGTACATGTATTTTTCTGTCACTATTTTTGAAATATTTAGGACTGTCTGATGCAAAGCACAATAGACACTTCCACTTCAGCTATATTTTCTAACTTTATCCCAGATGACTCATAATGAGGTTTAAAAACTACATGATGGTTAAATATGTACAAATTAAATCATATTAATCTTAAAACTACTATAATCAACTGATCGTATTTGAATTCATGTATGCTAAATCTAAATTTCAGTTTTAACATAAAATATTTTATAACAAAAAAGCATAGTATTGCTGAGTGATTGTCTAAGAAAATTATTCAAAAGGCTCTGCCTCCTGCCCTTTGCAATATATTACATCCATCAGTTCTGTGGGAAAATACTACAAGAACTTTTGAACAATGGGCTGGCTTCGAGCTGAAAAGAACAGATATTTTCTAACAAGATTTTCAAACTTTTAATGTAGATGTGAGAACTGCTTTGGGAACTCTACCTAACTGGAAGTGGCATGGAAAAGTTTTTTCTATACATTTTTTTGCAACCTCAGAGGAATAAATTGTGGGCTCACTCAAGTCCACAGATAACATGTTGATGGCCCTTGAGTCTAAGGTTATGAGGTCAGCTCATACTTCATTCAGATCTTGGCCTCTCTGGGAAACCTGTCATCCAGTTGTTAGTTTTGCCAGCACAATCTTGGTCCTGACAAGAATTATGCACTTGTTTACCCTTCTACACAGGAGCTACCTTATTGGGTTCAAGCACAAATACGAGCAGAAGCAGGACTTTTGAAAGCATTTCCTTCTTTCTCCCTCCCCCTAAGGCATCTTTCCTTAAGAAACACAAAATCTGTACAAAATCTGTCCTTAACATGAAGCAGTAGCTTATATAGAATGTTTATTAATTACAAATACTTCCTGCTTACTTATAATTCATTTTATCTTCTTTCTAAGTTTTTATTATTCCTTAATGTAATTCTCAAGTCAGGATTCATACATTCTCATGACCTGAAGCAGGTGCCTGCAAAACATTTTTACTTAGATGAGGTTTTTCTCTCAAAATTATTCAAGAGGAACTGACTGGTCATCAGATACTGTGAACATCAACTTTTTTTGTATGAACAACTCTTCAGTATATTTAAAATATTGACCAGATATACATACTGGTGACTGGCTGAGACACTGGAAATATTTATGTAATACCACTTTCTTTTGTTTTCATTTTCCAGTTCATAGCAATGAAACACTGTTTACTAGATGTTTTCTTTTTCATAATAGTCATTCAGTGTTCTGAATTTCTTATCTTAACATGCTAATGAAGTTTTTTGGTTTTAGGATTAAAACCAATTGTAAATTTGCAAATGTCCTATACCATAACCAGTTCCATTTTTTCCTAAAGATATACCAGTGGAAGAGTCTGGCTGATAATCTTTTTTCCTTTACTAGTCTGGTGCACTGCACAAAAAGTGAAGACTTTCAATGCTTCTTCTCCACTTTTGAACTGCAAAATTAAAGGTTAAATATTTTCTACTATTTATTAAAATAGCATGCATCTGAATTAACTTTAGACATATTAAAGTGGTTAGATTCAATTAGTTGGTATAGATCCTCTGTAAAATCCATGAAGATACAAGAACTATCATGGAATTTAAAAATATCATAAAAAAAAAGATGAATCTGTTCCTGAAGTTGTCTTTCTTTCCATTCACTATAGAAAGAGGTATGGAAAACTATCTTCCTTGATTTCATACAACAATATTTGAGTGAGCCTAAGAAAACTGATTTCAACTGTCTCTTCAGTTAAGATTCTAACCTTATTCATTGTTGTGTCTGTTGCTGCAAACTATAGAACAGATTCTTAAAGTATATTAAACTTGCCTTTGGTTTCTGCATGAATAAAATGTATTAAAAATAATTCTGAAGGTGGTGATCCTTTCTAAAGATCAGAGTGAGCTGTGATCTCATTATATCTCTGTCAAAGGTTTGGGGCCTGGTTCTGCCCAGTTCCATGACTAAGTGGGGCAGGGGAGAGACCCGCAGATTCACATCCTGAGATTAAGGGGAAGGTGGAAAAGGGAAAGGTAAGGAGATGGGCCTAAAAACAAAACAGTAGCAATGATCTAAGGGAGAAAATTAATTTACTAAGTATGATAGTGGAATGCAAGATAACACAATATAATACAATATAATTGGAACTGAAGCTAATAAATCAAAAAAATGAGAGAGAGAGTGCCCAAAACTGAAGCCCTTACACTGATGCTGAAGGTGAGATGGCTAGGGAGCACACATAGCAGAGACGAGAAGTAAAAAAAAGGGGCAGTCGTGTGACTTGCGAGCAATTTTATCTTTCCCTCTCAACAGAAAACAGAAACGGAACACTGAAGTCTTCTGGGAGATGTAGTTCTTTTTCTCTTCTGTGAAAAGTACCCTGGAACTATCAATAATCTATGAATATGGAGCATTAACTCTTTAACTCACAGTGCACTACATGATGTTATGGTGTGGAATACCAATAACAGAAATCAGAAAACCATGATAATCTCAAATGTAATCTGTCAGCTTTGTCCTGATGTGTTTTGTTTATTTGTTTGTTTTTTTGCCTGACAACAAAAATCACAGCTGTATCTTGAACGAAAACAGTCCAGGGAAGAACATGGCAGAGACGATGAAACTCTTCAAAAGTATTTATTTGAATGTTGTATTGAATCCTTAGATGAATTCATTCAACCATCTTGACATCATCTTAGAAGTATATTTGGAACTGTAATAAATGAAGTTTCTTTGATGATTTATTATATTAGAAAAAATTCAAACATTTGATAATTGCTTTACCAAAAATATGTATCTGAATTCTAACATGCTCCCCTGCACCTGAAATTTCTTTTTATTATTAATTGATTTTTATCTTTTCAACATTTCTTTCCTATTTTTATCTGTCCTCAGAAATCTTCTCTTGATATCACATAAATCTTTCGGTATTAACTCCCACCCCCAAAAAATATGTGTGCTTTTCTGTTCCAATGAAGATATAGGAGTCAGACTCTTGGAAGGAAATTCTATTACTACTAATTCTCCTATCTCTAGCAAATATTCATGTGTATATTTTTTTATTTTTTTAATTGTAATATTTTATGTTTAAAGACAAGAGAAAGAAAGAAAAAGAAAGAAAGAAAGAAAGAAAGAAAGAAAGAAAGAAAGAAAGAAAGAAAGAAAGAAAGAAAGAAAGAAAGAAAGAAAGAAAGAAAGAAANGAAGGAAGGAAGGAAGGAAGGAAGGAAGGAAGGAAGGAAGGAAGGAAGGAAGGAAGGAAGGAAAAAAAAACCAGAACCACGGGTTCACATTACAGTAAATACAGTCGGACACTCACACTGTACTAAAATAGCTGTCTAATGTCTTGATTCATTACCATGTTAAGTTGCATGAAAACATCCAGTAAATTCTGTAATCCACTCAACCCAGAGCAGAAGACTTTTGATGAGGACAAATGTCCTGTTAATAAACTGCTCTATAATAGAAGAAACAACAGAGAACCAGGCCCCAAACTTCAGATAAAAACTTTTGTAACAGAAAATGTGGATATTCAGAAACAAAACCAAAGGCAACTAATTGCTTATAGGTAAACAGGACAACAGAGGACTTGTAAGAATTAAACACTAAACTGCAAAGTTGTATCACAGCTAGAGATGTTAAACATCAATACAATTTATATTGTTTTAAAAGGCTTCCAGCCTCTCAGGGAGCCACTTCTATGTGATTCACCATCTACTTCAGAGATTTTGTGTTCCTCATGTACCAGATCTTGACTTTCTGTGGCCATGTTCTGACTCCAGTAGAATAGTTCCCTGAAGGAGAGGTGTGAAGTTGCAGAGATACCCTCTTGCTCCTGGAATTTTTCTAGGTTGCTCCACAAGTTGAACTTGGACTAGCAGATTGGTCTGCTTGGTCTGACAGTTTGGAGTTAAGTTGTGAAAACTTGAAGACACTTTTCTTTTTGTGGCTTAGTGAGATCATTCTTCCTATATGAGCCAAGTACTGTTGGAAAACTACCCACCAAGCCCAGCGTAGGGCTTATTTGTAAGGAAGTTCTGAATGCTGTTTGTGGAACAAGTCAGAGCCTCTCAGAGGAAAACCCATTGGTTACACAATGACCACCCAAAAAACTATAGCTTATAAGGAAATGCACAGTTGTATAATTTGTTGGGTGACTAGGGCTTAGGTGGAGGCATGTACAGATTTCAGTCCTGGAAACAAAATTTGTGAGGAAGGTGGTTATCCCTCAAGGACTTCCGTAGTTCATTTTTTCAGATGCAGGGAAAGGTCTAAGGAAGAAACTATGTGTAGTCCTCACTCTGATTCCTGTTTTGGCCCAGGGACCAAGAGCTTGACTACAAAATTGTGTTTTATTATTTTTCAGTTTATTTGCTGCATTGCCTTCTCTGTGACTATTCCTGTTGCTCACCATGCATAAGCCAGGTGTGATCTTATTTTTGATACAGACAGGAGAGAGGCATGAACATAACACATTAGGCAGTTCTAATTGGGGCACAGTTTTGCCTCTCCACCGTTCATGCCGGAAGCAATGTGACCTCCCATCTCTCAAGATTTATTCTCTCATTTTCTCCACAGGGGCACATATACATGTAAGAGATTGGCATCCAGTGGGAAGGCATCCTTTTTATGTACATGATGCTATTTTTACATGAGCAAAATCAAGGTTTCAGTCTAACTCATATATTATTTACTAAAATTCTATTTCAGGAAGCTATATAAGCATATGCTTAATTAGAGTGAAACTAATGCATGTTCTTCAAGTTAATTTGCACTTGAGCAAAGATGCTACTCTGAAATTGAGACAGTAATGAGCAACTTTGTAAAAATGAAAGTCCCTTGGCAAAGTAACAGATTAATATAGGAGGCAACCCTAACTGAGTGCATTGCTCATATAAAGATGTGAATTTTTCATAGCACAGATAGCTTCTTGTGTGTTTTTGCAGTAGTAGGTCAAATTATTTGAAGAAGAAATTTTGCCAGAATTTAGTTACAGATCATTATGTTGTCACAACTAATAAAAGCATGATATAGTAATCCATTTAATTATCTTTTTTTTGAAGATTTGATTGTATTTTTGTCTTACTGTTCTTTTTTGTTTGTTTGTTTGCTTGTTTTATACACGTTGGCTGTTTTTATTTATTTATTTTTTCCCCAGGAGAAGTCAGAAAGCTAGAGAGATATGTTTTTATCCAAATCAAACAACTTGGATAAGAATAGTAGAATATTAACTTCACACGTTGTGATGTTGTTTAAGCTGTTCAGTCATGACAAACAAAAAAATTTTAAAGCCTGAAAATGTCTTACCCAAACAAATCCACCTAAAAAAAAAAAATTATAAAAGGGAGAAAAATTCTATCCTATATCTATTCTGTAAACATTCAATCTCTTGTCAATAGTGATACCTTTGATAAAATGATATTAAAACCACATTACTATAGTTGTAACTCCAGGGCATTCTCTTCTCCAGACTGAACAATCCCAAATACCTCAGTTGCTCCTCATAACACTTGTGCTCCAGCCCCCTCACCAGCATCGTTTCCCTTCTCTGAATAAGCTCCAGGCCTCGAAGTCTTTCTCATAATGAGGGGATCATAACTGAATGCAGTACTTGAGGTGCAACCTCACCAGGGCAGAATACAGAGGGAAGGGATGATATGCTGTTTCTTTTTTGAAATTAATCAGTATTGAGTTGATGCAGCCTAAAATCTTCCTGTCCTGAGAGTTTTAGAGATCACAGATGAGTCTGCAACACTTTGTAATCAACGAAGCCTGAAGATACTTTGGGAAACAAACATCAGGCAGGATTTTAGACATGGTTATGGTTGCAAAGAAAATATTTCTTAAGATTCAGAATAATCATAGTATATGATTTTAAAAGTATTTAATGTTACCACGCTTCTAAATTATTGCATTAAATATTTCACTGCTACTTTTGATGTTATTCCTCTTTCTAGAATTTTACACATCATTTGATAAATACAAGTCTGTGAGGAGGAGAAAGTGAAAGTTGGAGAGTTCACACAGCTCATTAATTACTGTTTTCCCTTTCTGAAAAACATATGTTTCAGTCCTTCGCATTTAATCGGAAAGGAATCAGTGCCAGAGGATTGTATGCAAGGATAACTCCTAGATGAACAGTGTCTTACTAGAAATCCATGGGTATCAGTTACATTTTGTTCTTTGAAGTCTGTGAAGGGAGTATGAAGCCATGGTTAGAGTGGTAAAAGTGCCACCGTACTCAGTTCTGAAAATTGCGTCTGTCATTTTTAGTAACTGAGGTGAAAATGGAGGTAGTAAGAACATAATTTCCGTCTACGCTAGTGCTCCATGTGAGGCATAGTTCATTTTTCAGAACACACTGGAGAAACCTCTATCCATGTCACTTTACTGAAGACAGAAAGGGTGTCTCAGATTTGCATCATTTATGTCCTGTAAATAAACCACAAAAAGAATGAAAGAAATACTACTTTTACTAATTTTGAAACCATGGAATATAAAAATAGTTTTATATTTGTCCTGATTGCCTGACATTTTCAATATGGAATAGCCATAATGGAAGAATTTATTTTTATGGAGCACGGGTTAAATGGCCATAAGAAAAAGAGAAGATATTTAATTAAAATTATCATAAAAAATTATCATGAAAAACACCATAGAACAGTTTTAATTGCTTTATTATTATTATTATTATTATTATTATTATCCCGTCACACTTAAAGGATTAAGATTACACTACACATATGCAGTAGTATGGAAACCATCTTTATTTTTGTAATTAGCAAGTTCCTTAACCTTGTGAATAAAATGCCTCCTTTCTTCCTGAAGTGCATTTCAGTAAAGCAAAACAGCCTTGAAATGTTTGTTTTTCTTCAAAAAGTAAAACCAGAAAGCTTTATAATATTGAATTCTCTGACAGAAAAAAAAAATGTATGAAATTGTTTGAAAACTCTGATATTTAGATAGAAAGTTAATAATAATAAATATTTTCATGGGAAATTTACTACTAAACTATTACTAATTAGGCCAGTAAGCTATTCCTAAGGAAGTCCTTAAAGAAACTTAACATTAAAATATTTTAACTTTTCTGCTTCTCCAATATATTATTTAGTTTGGTTGATTATTTAGGTCATCTTCATTCTTCTATATCAATGAGAGTATCAGCTGCAAGTGTATCATCTTTTAGCTCCTTCTTTCTGATTCTCATGGAAATTCTTTCTGAACTCTGAAGAGTCAGTAATGTTCTCCTTTACCTGCCTCTATATCTATGGTTTTATCATGATGAATAATATGCCAAATTAAAGGGATTTTGTGATATTTGTATTCTGAACAATCACTGAAAAGACTGAGAATGCTGATGTGTCTTGGAATGATAGAAATATAGAGTCCTAAAACTGAAAAATGAGATTATGACATTAATTTTAGTTAATTATTTATATTGGAATAAGAGTGATTGTTATAGAATATCTGCAGTCGGAACATAATCTTCCTAAAACTTAGAATTAAGACTTCAGATTTGAGGGTTTCTCTAGCAGTCTATTCAAATTCAGTACTTGGACAGCTTACTGAAAATCCCAGAAATGAGACATTTTAGAACTAGCTGATAATATGAGTGGTAAAAAACTATCAGGAACAGATGGTATTCACCCAAGAGTTCTAAAAGAATTCAGGTATAAAATTGCTGAACTATTGACTTAAAATGGTGTTGGCACTGGGGAAACATAAGATGATAGCTTCAGAACAGACCAGGGAGCTACAAACCAGTAAATCTGACTTTGGTGAGCAAATAGTTATCTTCTCTAAGAAAGAACAAAAATATCAAGTATATGAATAAGTTTTGTTTTGTTTTGTTTTTTACAGGAAAAAGTCCTGATGGCTTTCACAAAATTTGTAAGGTTCTTTGATTAAATTAACACAGAGGGATGCAAATCCAATTTTCCTAAAATTTTCAAAGACTTTTACGTGAATAGCAAAAAATGAAATTAAAGGAAGGCACGTAACGTGTTAGCAAGTGTCAAAAAGAAAATAAAAGCAGGAAAGATTGAACAAAAAAAAATAGATTGTTGCTGTAACCTTGTACAGATATTTCTGAGTTGAATATACCCCTTAGGAACTGGATAATAAGGTGAAATTATATTGATCAATATATTTATCTATTTTGTGTAGTAAAAAGGGCAGTTGACCATGGACAGATGTAAGATTAATTCTTAGTATGCTACACACTGAAAAATAGGGTAAAAGTTGTGCTGAAGAATAGAAAAGAGTGAAGAGAAAGCCGTGACAACAAAATGTCTGCTGAAAAAAAAATGATTTTAGCATTACTGTTGAGTGAATTCTGTCAGCTCAATGCTGCACGGAAGCCAAAAAAGCAAAGAGGATTATAAGCAAAGGGATAACAAACTGAGCAGAACCTGTCAGAACAGGCCACATTTAGAATATGGATCTGGAGCATCTCCTATATGAGGAAAGACTGAATAACCCAGGTGTGTTCAACCTGGGGAAAAGAAGATTGAGAGGGGTTCTGATTAATATTTATAAATATCTAAAGGGAGATGGGAGGAAAATGGACAAGGCCAGGCTCTTCTCGGTGGTGTGTAGCGATGGGACAAGGAGTAATGGCCTAAAACTTGAACATAGGAAGTACTGTACCAACATGTGGAAGAACTTATTCATGGTAAGGGTGATGGAGCACTGGAACAGATTGCCCAGAAAGGTTGTGGGGTCTCCTGTGGAGATAATCAAGACCGGCTGGATGCCTACCTGTGTGGCCTATAGTAGGTTACCTGCTTTAGCAGGGGGATTAGACTCGGTGATCTCTTCAGGTCCCTTCCAACCCCTGCAATTCTGTGATTCTGTGATGCTGTTAAGCATTGCTTAAATACTACAAAAATTGGTAACGTCCTCTTTTCCTTTCTCTCAAGAGACATATAAAAGAATTTGGAAACATAAAAATAGAAACTAGGCAAATATGATCAGGTTTGCTGAATGCCTACCATATTTAGCTACATGAAATAAAATAAATTATAGGAAGTAAATTTTCATGTTTCAGTCTGGAAACTGGGAAAATATGGACATGGGGGGAAAAGCATTCAGACATTATAATTAAAGAAATGTTATTTACTTTTCCTTACAACACAGGAACTGGGAAGGACTCAATCAAAATCTGATTATACAAGTTTAGATAAAACAAAGCATTTTTCTATGCAGCACAAAACTTAACTATGGAACTTAGTGCAATACGACTTGTAAATGTGAAAAGTTTATGTATATAAATATATTAAAAAGTAATCCTATCAGCCATCCAACAATGATGAAACCACTCTAGCAAAGAAAACTCTCTAAGAAGATTCATAGAAGCTGCAGAAATATTCTGTATGCTTCATCTATTCTCATGTCCCAACCATGAGTAAAGTTCTGTCACGAGTATGATAGCACAGTGAACAAGACAGCTGTGGGATGATTTAGCATGGTTGCTCTTCTGCTGTAATATGTATATAAAAAAACGAACTTTTCATTGGGAAAACATGCAGAGGTCTCATGAAAACATTCATTTACATTAGTATTTGCATTAACATATATTATGCTTTAAGAGAAGATGGTGTTCACAATGTGAATATAGAAAAATAACTGTAATTCTATCATGAACATATATTATTATTTAATCATTCCTATCATAATTATTGCTAAGGGTATTTGGCACTTGATTTCCAATTGAATTTTTTTTGTTTCTTTTCCTGATGTATTCTGATGTACTACATTTTCCAGGTAAATGTTAGCTTAAAGAAAACTCTAGATAAACATTTTCAGTCTGTACTACAAAGCATTCGGGAAGAATAGCTCGAAGATTCCCTTCATTACAAAAACTTACCCATCTTTTTATAATTTTGTTTTCTCTTTAATTTCAGGTCGATTCTTCATAGTAGTTATATTTACTAGTGTAGTTTCTGGAAAGAAAAATAGAACAATCACATGCTGCCAGCTAATTTGACTCAAAAATAAAAAAAAATCCAGAAACGTTTTTAAAGTGTGTAGTTGTGTTCTCTAACTTGATATGCATATTAAATATGCACATAAGGCAGAAGTCACAAGAGAATCAGGAATGGTGTAAGAGAACGAGCCCACAAATGCTGACTTCTAAACAGCAGATCAAAACACCAGATAATGTTGTCCCCCTGGTGTATGATTATATATTTTGTGTCATTTCACAGTAGAAAATAACAAGTAGTAAGGGGTGGAGAGATTCACTGATGCATCTGAGGAGGCAAGCTCCAAAGCCTAAGGCTGACATTGCCTTTCAAAACAATTTTGGCTATGAGTGTTTGCAAGCAGATGTCAAGCTGGGGAAAAAAAAAACAGATCAGCAGAGCTACTAATTTGATGTCTTCAATGCTTCACTAGCTGGATGATTTCCCATCCTGGACTACTGGACCATTAAACTTCCTTTTATTGCATAGTCATAAACCTGAATGACAGAAAATAAATAATTAAGACTAGTCAAATAGAAGGCAAAGGATCTACGTGACCCCAACTGTTTAAGATAGCGAGGGAAAAAAATTCAATTCAAGGGCTAATATAGGGAAGCATTAACAGAATAGCACAGAACTGAGATACTTATGACTATGCAGGGAAGACAGTATGTGCATAGGAAGGGCTGTTAAAGTTTTATTGATTGGGGAATTTTAAAAAATAGGTTAAAAATGGATCCTCAGCAACTCAGAAATGAAAAACACTAATGCTTCTTCAGTCATATGTTGAGGAATAAAAAATAAAATCAGCAGAAATTAGAGGAACTGAAATTTCAGAATCATATTGCAAAATTGAAAGATTGAAATGTTTTATTGACTTTTGAGCTGCACCGTTGACTACAGAGACACATTAGAAACTGTTGTTAGTTACCATCTCAAACAATACTACTACATTTGATTGTTCAGGAGAAGTCTACCTGAGCTCAATCATTCAGTCACCAGGGAAATGTTAAATTATTAAAGACAGACTGCCTTTGGTGAAGAAACATTGATATTTTAGACAAAATTGAGGTTCTCATTCTCTTCTCTCTATTTCTTCATTTCCTAATATTTACCATCCTGAAAACTTTTTGTCAGGTAATCTCCAGATATATACTGCAACATCTATTTGCTTATTTAAATTCAATGCTAACTTCCAAAGTTGTTAGTCATACTAACTAAATAATTGGAGATATTCACAAAATATGTTGTTTATGTACTATAATCTTCCATATCTCACTATTTTTTGCTTTAGTTTTTCTTGAACTAAAGGCTGGATTCTGGATTAAGATACATGACTTGGGCCTAAAAGATATACCTAATCTACTAGCCTTGAATTTTAATGAGCTGTGAATTGAATGTTTTTTCTAACACTGTGTACTCTTATATCAGATTCTCCTTCATGAAGTGTTTTTGTAGTATCTACAGCTGAATGGATTTCTGGTCAACATAAATGAGGTACATATGAACTGGCAGCAGTCATATAATTGTTCTGAAATGTTGCCCTTTCCTCCGGATATTTCGAGGAGTGAATTGGTTTCCTTTGAGTGCACTAATGTAGAATCATAGGATCACCAAGATTGGAAAATGCCTCTAAGATCATCCCGTCCAGCAATATTTCCTACTAAACCATGTCCCTCAGTACAACATGTAATGTTTCTTGAACACCTCCAGGGACAGTGACTCAACCAACTCCCTGGGCAGCCTGTCCCAGGACTTGAGCATTCTTTCTGAGAAGAAACTTTTCCTAATATTCATCTGGACCTCCTTGGTGCAGCTTGAGGCCAATCTCTCTTGTCCTATCACCAGGTATGTGGGAGAAGAGGCCAAAGCCCATCTTGTCACAGCCTCCTTTCAGGCAGTTGTAGAGACCAGTAAAGCCTCCCCTGAACCTCCTGTTGTCCAGACTGAACAAACCCTGTTCCCGCAACTGCTCCTCATAAGGCCTGTGCTCCAGACCCCTCACCAGCTTTTTTGCCCTTCTCTGGACATGTTGCAGGGCCTCAATGTCTTTCTTGTAGTGAGGTGCCCAAAACTGAACACAATACTCGAGGTACAGCTTCACCAGAGCTGAGTGTAGGGGGATGATCACGTCTCTGCTCCTGCTGGCAATGCTGTTGCTGACACAAGCCAGTGTTTTGGATCCTGTGAGAGATTAACCCCTATTGATCCTGATTTCCAAGTTGCATATATTCTAGAAGAACTCAGCTGCACAAGGAAGTTGAACAAAGAAACCCTAGATATGCCATTCTTGCAACTCTAGAAAAAAATGTTTCCTTCAAGTAATAAGTATTATTACTTAAGGTTAGACAAGGATTTTCTGGAGGGTTTTCTGGATTTGGCTTTTTACTTCATGCCTAAATGTTAGGCTGGAAACTATCAAAAGATATCAGTAATAACTAAGACATGCTCGTTTAGATTGCTTAATTGGAAGTTTGTTGATTAGCTTCTTCCCAAATACTGTTGTACTTAGCAATGTGGATAGTGTGCCTTTTTCCATGATGGATCCACAGATCTGGGGTTTGTGATCTTCATACTAATATATATTATTGAGATGCAGCAAATAATTGTGGCTAATTCAGTTAAAAAGGTACATTTAAAAAAACAACAGTAGGTCATTAATGTGTAAACTGATAAACCTTGTCTGTAATTTCTGTTAACAGGTTTTGAGTTCTTTCTTACATTTTTCCTTTTAATTCTTTTTCTTTGAGCTTTCGTGTTTGCTTCACAGAAGCATCATTAACAGGCAAAGCCTGGAAAAAGAATCATATGATTTCTTTTTAATGGAAAGAAGATTAATTTGTTGTGCTGAAGACAAAATAACATTTTAATGATAATTAGGAATATATAAATAGACTTTAATAAGAAAGATTAATGCCGTTTTGATAACCATTATAGCAAGATATTAAGGACAAACTACTAATATGTTAGCACCACTGATTTTATGAACTAATCTTACGTCAATTCCTGCTGTCGTACAATAAAGTATTGTTGAATACTGAGGAAGCATACATAAATATAATTTTCTACACAAAACTAGATAGGGACATGCAGTGAAAAATATCTGAACATTTATGTAAATTGTTGTTATTCTTGGAAAGCAGAGGCTAACTAAGCATTTAAGTTTTATTGTGATTTTTTATTATTATTATTTCACCTTTAATGGAGGCTATTTTGTGTGTGAATGAACCAGAAGATTGTGTTGTATCTAGAAAGAGTGTTAGCATAATTTTTGTACACTGCATTAACAACACAAGCGTAATGAGCCATAGTGGTGTGCAATACCAGGTCAATGTGAGAATTATGCTGCAAGTAATTAGAACACTAAGATTGGTTGTATTCTAATTATTCTGTGGCAAATAGTTCAGAGACAACTGGTTGAAAACAAAATTATTTGGGCTGTACTCCTTTTGTATAGATGAATATTAGCTGCTGTATTGTACTTGTGCTTTCAGAAACAGGATGGAAATTTATTTTTCATTAAAATGTCATGCCCTTCAAAAAACTAACCAACAAACAAACAATTCTTGCTTCTATTTTGATGAAAAATCTTGCTGGGTTCTAAGAAACAATGATGCAAAATCCCAGCCTTTATTCTAGGTTTTGTGTTACAAGGTTAAAAACATTTGTATTCCATGTAAGTTATAACACAAAAACTTGACCCCCCCCCAAAATAATATATATATATTCCAGTGAAACCAGTAATTACCAGAGAGAAGCAGTGGATGGCTATAGCTGTATTCTGAGAACAAACTGGACATAAATCCTGCATGCAAATGCACTTCATGCAAATGGTTCACTCTTACAAGCTTTTAGATATTTTACATAATTCCATCTACCTGAAAGGAATATCGCATGCTTGAAAGGAGGCCTTAAAGTCAGATATTTGATTCATCACTTTCTTATGACAAAAGGAGTTAGTAGGAAGTTTCATTCATAAGGCTGTTTAGTTGGGAACATCTGGCTTACGTATAGCTGTTAGCACCCTACACTTGACATTCAGACATTGAATACTTGGGCTGCAAAGTGTAACAATTTTTTGTTCTCCTTCTAGTTTATAATTTTTGGAGTAGAACAATCATAGGAAATAAAATATCGTACAGAAT
The DNA here is from genome assembly GCF_002078875.1 of Numida meleagris. Lineage (NCBI taxonomy): Eukaryota > Metazoa > Chordata > Aves > Galliformes > Numididae > Numida > Numida meleagris. The sequence goes on from NC_034438.1 coordinate 3,720,786, forward strand.
TAAATAACATATAATTAAACAAGACTATGGCTTATAAGTATATCCTGGGAGATATTTGCTGTGGAAAGGGTCTGATATTTGAAAGCATCATGTACTCTAAGAGTCATACCTATCTAATAACTAAATCAGTTTGACTAAGTGGACATTTTGCCCCACAAAAAGTGATCACTAAAGCAACCATCCTGAAGTGATCCTTTTCCCACCCTCTGTAGCAGCTGATAGAACTTTGTAGTTCAACTGTTGCTTTGACTGAGTATGTAAATTTATTTCCTTCATAACTTTAACGTTCTTGAGCAATTTTTATCAACAGTGGAACTCTTAGCAAATTTGTCCCTCTTTCTTATTGTGATTTATCACTGAACAAGTTCTCCTTGAATGAATCTCCTTATTCTCTTTATAGAGATATATAAATCTCTATACAGCTAAGAATGCAGTTTATTTTAGAGAATTGTTCATTTTGCTCCCAGACTTACAAAGAATACCAGCTCATCATAATTTGCAATTCATGATGCTTAATGATTTGAATCATGCATGAGTTTCTGGTTCTGCTCCTTGTTTATTTCCCCATTAAAAGACTGATAAGAAGGAGCAGAAGTAGAAGCTGACATGCATGTCTCCATTGCTGGGACCACGGGACGCACAGTCCTACCACGCTCTTGTCTCACTTTGAGGAACTTCAGTATGGAGATCACTAGCCAATTCCCACTGTTTTATAAACTGATGAGGATTCAGATAAATTTTCTAAAATTAAGGAAGGTATTCACATAAGAATGAATTATTGTGGTAAATGAAAGATCATTATGCACATCAGTGACTTCAGTGACATCAATCACTGTGGAGCAGGACAGGCTGTCTACTCTGTAAGGCAGGGGCAGAAGATGAGCATCCTAGCAAGGCTGGCAGAAGAATAGCTTAGCCAGTAAGAGGTAGTCCCACAGCACCTGCGTGTGTTGAGCAGAACATAGCAAAGTGCAGGACCAGGGCTGGAAGTCCATGTTCTCAGATGAATCTGTGATGAAAAGGAATTGTAGAACTGTTTGAGTTGGAAGGGACTCTTAAAGGTAATCTAGTCTAGCTCCCTGCAATGAACAGGGTCATCTACAGATAGATCAGGTTGCTCAGAGCCCCATCCAACTTGACCTGGAGTGTCTCCAGGGATGGGGTATACATCACATTCTGGGCAACCTGTTTCAGTGCTTCACCACATTTATTGTAAAAAAAACTTTTTTCTTATATCCAGTTTAAATCTCCCTTCTTTAAGTTTGAAATAATTTCCCTTTGTCCTGTCACAACTGACCCTGCTAAAGAGTCTGTCTCCTTCATTTTTATGTCTCCCTTCTAAATACTGAAAGGCTGCTAACAGGTCTTTCCGAGCTTTTGATGGTTGAAGGATTTAAAATGCTAGGAAGAAGGTGCAGTAACTTGTAAGAATTGGGAGAAGATGTTGACTCTTTTGAGGGCAGAGAGGTCTTGCAGGAAATCTTGATAAGTTAGAGGACTGAACAATCACCAGCTGCTTGAGGTTTAATGAGAACAGGTATTGGATTCTTCTCCTGAAAGGTTGCAAACATGGATATAGGTACAGAGTTGTTAATGAGAGGCTGGAGAGCAGCCCTGCAGAAAGGAAAATTGGGCTCCTGGTTGATGGAAAGTTGAACATGAGTCAGCGTGGTGCCTTTACAGCCCAAGGAGCCAACCATACCCTGGGCAAAGGAAGGGATTGTCCTCTGCCCTGCAGCGTGTGGTCTCACCTCAAGCACTGGGAGCAAGTTTGGGTTCTACAATATAAGAAGGACAGAAAATTCGAGAGCATTCAAAGGAAGGTCAGGAAGATGGTGAAGGCTCTGGAGGGCAATGTGTACAAGCAGCAGATGAGGTACCTTGGTTTACTCAACTAAGAAAAGCTTGAGGTGAAGCCAGGATGATAAGTCAGAAAGCTGGAGTCAGCATCATATCTGGTGGCAGCAAAAATCGTCAGCCACAACCTAGTAATCAGCCAAGTCTGAGAGATGAGTTAGATTCAAGGTTAGGATCAATATGGTAAAGGTTAGGATCGATATAGCATGCAATGCACTGGGTCTGGACTTCACTGTCCCACCACTGAAAGAAAACTCAGGCTGGGATCTGGGGTGAGATCCCACCTTAAAACCCATTCCTGAAATATGGTGGGAGGAGACCGTTCTCAACCTCTCAGCAGAGTTTTGAGAAAGAGCACTTCTCAAGACTGGAGGTCTATGCTATTTTCCAATCTAAATTTTCACTAACCCCAGTAAAAATGATAGTGACCTGATAGCGACATGGCAGAATTCACTGATGGTGTTTCAGATTCACTCTAGTGCAGTGAATAAGAGCAATAATCAAAGATTTAACTCTGCTGAATTTATTGGAGACAAAGTTATTGCACTTGTTCTCATGTGAATAGAAGCAAGCTCAGTCCTGTTCTACTAAAAGTATGTTATAGTTTCATCAACATTTAAAGTCCATCTTCTGCATGATATATGACATAATTCACTAGGAAATCTTGTATGAACAAGTTATGAGTAAGATAAAGCCAGATTCCAAAAATAAGTGTACAAATCTAGGTTTTTTAAAGTTTCTCTAGTATTTGAAGAAATAATGATTGTAGGTACATAGTTCAATCATCTTAGCATATCCACATTTGATTCACAAAGGTTTCAAATGTGCAAGTATCATGGAAGAGAAAAATTCTGAGAGCACTGTATAACCAGCAGGATCTCAATTCTGATTTCAGGAAAGGATCCTAATCATCTGAAGCCAAATCATCTCTCCCTCCCCTCTTTTCAAACTTATTTAAGACAGTCTGTGAATATTCCAAGTTGCATGTTACAGCTGCAATAAGCAGTTCTTTAGATCATATGTGTTGGGGCAACTGGGCTGAATACTAAACAGATCTGCTGAAACAAACATTTGTTTATGATTACACTTCCCACATTTGTAATATTTTGGATATTTTCCATTTTTATTGGCACTCAATACCTATATTTGAATCAAAATCTTTTCCTGCATAGCAGGAATTTATTTTCGTTCTGTGACTACAAGAGCGATAGGTGGAATGTTTTATGGAACTTTAAAAAGACATTCAGAAGGAATTTTTTTTCCTCTTTCCTCTCAAAGTTGGCTTCATAACCACATTTCTGTCTTGCTGTGCTAAAGAAATATAGACAGAATCAATGCTTATATTTAAAGACAGTTGCTAAGATTTCCATGCCTCTCAGTCATTGATATAAATATTCTATTGTTGTTGTTTATTTGTTTGTTTTTAGGACAGCGGAAAAGGAATTTTGAAATAAATATAGATTAATAATGAATAACTCTGGTTACACAATTCCAGTGTTTTACACTTAGCTAGAGAAGACAAAGCCCGTTTAACTCGTAGGCGCGCCCTGTTTAATATAGGCTCGATGAAATACATAACTTTCTCCATCATAAGTCACTTTTCATATAATTTTAAAAAGGAAAAAACAAGAAAATTGTAAAGAAAATTGTGCAGTCCATAATGCAGATTAAGGACTGTTCATAATATTTTGTTAAATAAAATTTAATTCAGGTTAGTGGTATCAATATTATATATCTTCCATCAAAATTGGTAAAAAGTAACTTGGTACAAACACAGAAGACCATCCATTTAATTTTCTTTTCATCATGAGAGGTTTGGATCTAAGGTGCCTATGTAGCCTTCTCCTCTTTCCTCCCAGCATCTTTCTTTGTCTATAGGCATGATAATTTATAAGGCTGTAATTAGTTAGAGGTGTAATAATGGGTGTATGTATTAATTAATGAGGTATCTGTCATATATTAAATTATTATTAACAAAAGTTCCCCATCTTTTTAATGGTAGCAAATTAACAAAACATTTCTAACTATGCATTTTCAGAGATATGCAGATCACTATGTCAAGTTGCAAGATAAGAGCCAGATAAAAGCTCTTGTCTAGGAGTCATGAAGTTTCAGTTGAATTATATGTTATTCTACTTGGTTAACATCTGTATTTGTCTTCTAGGTAAATCATTATTCTTCCCTCTGGACATGCATCTAGAATGTGATGTCTGCCCAGCAGACCCTTTCATTAAACTTACAGGATCAGGTCTTAATTTTTTGTCCATTAGCATTATTAGAGTTGAGACTAATCTCACCTAGAATCAAAGCATCATAGAATCCTTAGAGTTGACCTTTAAAGGTCATCTAGTCCAACTTCCGTGCAGTGAACAGGGTTCTACTGCTAGATTAGGTTGCTCAGAGCTGGTCCAGCCTGGCCTTGAGAGTATCAAAGGACTAGTCGTCTACCACATCCCTGGGCAACCTGTTCCAGTGCCTCACCATCTTCACTGTAAAAGACTTCTTCCTTTTATCCAACCAAAATCTACTCTCTTTAAGTTTGAAACCAGTTCCCCTTGTCCTACCACAACAGATCTTGCTAAAGTATCTGTCCACTTCATTCCTGTAGCTCCCTTTTAGATAATGAAATGTTGCTATTAGGTTGCCTAGGAGTCTTCTCTTCTCCAGGTTGAACAGCCCCAGCTCTTTCAGCCTGTCCTTGTAGGAGAGGTGTTCCATCCATTGGATAATTTTTGTGGCCCTCCTCAGGGCATCTTCCAACAGGTCCACATCTCTCCTGTACTGAGGAGCCCACATCTGGAAATAATACTGCAGGTGAGGCCTCATCAGCACAGAGTAGATGGGCAGGATCACCTCCCTTGCCCTGCTGGCCACAATTCTTTTGATGTAGCCCAGGATATAGTTGGCTTTCTGGTCTGTGAGGGCACATTGCTGGCTCATGTCCAGCTTCTCATCCACCCTTACCCCCTGGTCTTTTCTGACAGGGCTGTGCTCAATTGTTTCATGTTCCAGCTTGCATTAGTAGTGGAGATTGCCTCAACTCAGATACAAGAGCTTCTCTAGGTCTCTCCAGATGGCATTCCATATGTCTGGTGTGTCAACCACACCGCTTGTTGCCATCAGCAAACTTGCTGAGGATGCACTCGACTCCACAGCTGATGTTATTGATGAAGATACTAAAGAGTGTCAGTTCCAGCACTGACTTGTGAGGGACACCACTTGTTGCTGATCTCCATCCTGACATTGAGCCATTGACCACCACTCTCTGGATTCGATCCTGCAGTCAATTCTTTGTCCATCAAAGAGTCCACCCATCAAATCCATGTCTTTCCAATTTGGAGAGAAGGTAATTGTGGGGTATTGTGTTAAAGGCCTTACTGAAGTCCAGATAAATTACATCAGTGTCTGTTCCCTTGTCCACTGACGCAGTTGCACCATCAATCTAGAAGAGTGGCTTCCTAAAGGGGACGCTAGGATGAACGATATATTAGTATACTGATTTCTTTCCACTGCTAAAGGGAAAATGGAGTCAAGATGATTACATCAGATGTTAAATCATTATAGTTTGTAGCAGCTGAAATTCTCCTCTATCTGAACTATTTTAAAATTTAAGTTATATCTGTATAAAACCACGGTGAAGATGAAATGCACAGCAGACCATCTGTCAGAGGCTACAGGTAGAAAATGCAGTATTCATACTAGTGGGTATTTGGTTTTGTATTTTTAGTGTGTGTGGTGCGTTTAAACAAAGCATTTGTAAAAACACAGCATAATAGGTGCTTAATCAAGAATGTCTGTAATAGACAGAGAGAAATTAGGGAGACTGTGAATGGTAAAAAGAAAAAAAATCTGTTAGATAGGTCCAGAAATAATAACACAGTAAAGTGAAATCCTTTGCGGCTAATTTCTTACCAGCTGTATCTCTGTTTTAAGAAAGACAGTGATGAAAATGATATTCATTAATTGTTTCATACAAGACTTTCTTGCAGAGTCAGTCACCATCTGGAGAGATAACTAGCTTGCAGGAAATGGATAATAGCAATAATAGCAGTGTATACCTACGTCAAGTCTGTCTAATATTTGAGAATCACAAGGAATTAAAAAATACAGTGAAAACTTCTGTAAATTCAGAGACAAAATTGAATAATAGAATAATAATAGAACAAAAAAATCTTGTAGGTTAAGCGGAAGAACGTTAGATTTACTTGTTAAAATTTAAACTGACCGTTGACCTGCCTGAGATTTGAATGGTTTTCTAATTAAAAGATTTTAGCCAGTGAAAACTTCTTTTCCAAGGAACAGAGTTTATTCTTCTCTGAATTCTTTGTAACGTAATTTTGAAAATAACAAATTTATTTTTTTCCCCAGTATTGACACTGAAAGTGAAAGTGAGTATGTTCACTGGATTGATTTCAAATAACTTTAAGTGACTTTTTGAACTAAACATCACTTTGAATGAGACATTCTGAACAAAAAACAAAATTCTTTTCTAGGTTGCAGGAAAAAAAAAGTCGAGTTTTTTTGCTTAATTTAGAACAAAATCTCAAAATCTCACGTTTCACAAAGACAAAATGATCACAATGCAAAGTATACTCTGAGCCTTGAATGAGTCTCAGAAAAACAGTTTTAGGAATCTGAATATATACACACTCCTCAATAATAAAAGAAATAGGTTGTTCTGTAACAAGTATTAGATAGTATTATCAGGTTTGACCTATTTCTACCCCAGCAAAAATCTACATTGGCTGGAATTTATATTCCTAATTAAGTGATATTATTTAAATTCACTGCTTTCTGATTATATGTTTATGTCACTGTCAGTGATGAGTGGTTTCCTGTAGTACAATGAGCAAAATGGTCACCATCTGTCACATGTGGCTCATTCTCACAATAGAATGAGTGATGTGTAATCAACTAAGTGTTTTATTTTGGCAATGTTTTATTTTATTTGAATTTTTAAATACACTCTGCTGTATGTAGTGTAATTTAAAGAACAAGAATCTTGATCATGGACTGAAGCATGAGATTTAAGTCTTAAATGTTTTAAAAGGTTATTCCTAGCATTGATTTTAAGAAAGTTTTGGGTTACTCTTGTCAACGTTTGAGAGAGTTGTTTAAAAATCCCTTTTGCATTTGAAAAGTTAGCAACCACAGTCCTCATTCAGGTGCTTCAGGTAGTGTTTCAGAAACTATGAATGTGGGATATTAAACACCTTGCATATAATATCAGAGGCTGTGAATATCTCTTATAAGATGACATCCTGCGCTAGGAACCAGGTCTACTGTAATCTTTACACAAGAAAGATGTGTAACACATCCCATGCCACTCAAGGTAGGATGGCTGATGACTTTGTGTCAGCAAACATGCAACACAAATATGAAGTGGGAGCATGAGTTGAGCTGTAAAAACATGTCCCTGATTTCTCCAATGAACATTTCTCATGGCTCATCAGAAATCACACAGGATAATTTAACAGTAGTATGGTCTATTAAATTTACTATATGAGGTGGGCCATGAATCTTTTCAAGGGCAGCTGTCGTAGATGAGTTTACACACAGTAAGTTATCGCTCAAAACTTAGATATGCAAAAACTTTAGAATTTTTCTATAACTAGAGTTATTTGTAAAAATCTAGTTAGGTGAATGCTAATGAATGAATAGCACATGTTAAAAAGTGAAATGAGCATCTGCTTCTGCATCTGCACTGCCTGTAGAAAGTTTTGCCTCTGATGTATGGATTTGCCAGGTTTGTCTAATCTACTTCAATATCATGCATTGAGAGAGCTAAACAACAAATGTAGCTGACTAAAAGATGTAGAGAAATCTTGGGATGTCTTGTTATTCAAAAAAGACTGAAGAGTATTCATGGTTAGGAAAAAAAAAAAAAGAGAAACGTTCCCTTGTAAAAAATAATTCATAAATGAGAATCTATTCTGGAATCAGTAAGAAGAGACCAATGAAAAAATTAATAAAAGAAAACAGCTTCCATACTTAGCTACATCTTGGAAAAGAAAAAAAAAAATAAAAGAAAGAAAATAGGAAAACAAGAAATCAAATCAAACAGTAAAAAATATTATTGGGCGCAGATGGCCTCCACCATAGGAGGTGGTGCTGAGGGAGCTGGTGGAGGTGATTGCCAAGCCGCTTTCCACCATCAGTGTTCCTGGTTATCTGGAGAGGTCCCAGAGGACAGGAGGCTTGTGAGTGTGACTCCCAGCTACAAGAAGGGTCGTAAGGAGAATCTGGGGAACTACACACCTGTCAGCCTGACCTCAGTACCTGGGAAAGTTATGGAGCAAATCATCTTGGGTGAGATCACACAGCATGTGTATGGCATGCAGGGGAACAGGCCCAGCCAGCACGTGTTTGTAAAAGGCAGGTCATGCTTGTCCAACGTAATCTCCTACTATGACCATGTGACCAGACCGGTAGACGAGGAAAAGGCTGTTGATAGAGTCTACATAGAATTCAGCAAAGCCTTTGACATAGTCCCCCGCAGTGTTCTCCTGGGGAAACTGGCTACCTGTGGCCTGGACAGGTATACTCTTCTCTGCATAAAACACTGGCTAGAGAACCATGCCCAGCAGGTAGTAGTTAATGGAGTTAAGTCCAGCTGGCATCCCATTACAATTAGTGTCCCCCAGGGGTTGATACTGGGGCCCATCTTGTTTAATATCTTTTTTGATGACCTAGATGAGGGGATTGAGTGTATCTTCAGTGAGTTTGCAGATGCAACCGAGTTGGGAGATAGTGTCAACCTGCCTGAGGGTAGGGAGGCCCTTCAGAAGGATCTGTATAGGCTGCATTGCTGGGCTGAGGCGAATGGGATGAGGTTCAACAACCCAGTGAAGAGCGGGTCCTGCACTTTGGCCACAATAACCCCTTGCAACGCTATAGGCTTGGGGCAGGGTGGCTAGATGACTGTGAAGAGAAAAGGGACCTGTGGGTGTTGGTCAGTGCTCAGCTGAACATAAGCCAACAGTGTGCCCAGATGGCCAAGGAGGCCAATGCCATCCTGGCCCACATTAGAAAATAGTGTTGCCAGTAGGAGCAGGGAAGTGAACATCCCTCTGTACTCCGCTCTGGTGAGGCCACACCTTGAGTGCTGTGTTCAGTTTTGGGCTCCTCACTACAAGAAGGACATTGAGGCTCTGGGACACGTCCAGAGAAGGGCAACGAAACTGGTGAGGGGTCTGGAGTGCAAGTCTTATGAGGAACAGCTGAGGGAGCTGAGATTGTTTAGTCTGGAGGAGGCTCAGGGGAGACCTCATCACACCCTACAGTTTCCTGAAGGGAGGTTGGGATGCACAGGGGGTTGGCCTCTTCTCCTAGAAGATGAAAATGTGAAAAGATTATGAAAGAATGTGAAAGGAAGAAGTGGGATCAGTCTTTCGGAGAAACTTTGAATTACATAACAAGCTCTTGAATTGTGATCTTATAGTCAGGGTTAGAATCAAATCTTAAAAGTGAGACATTGTTAAATCAGAATTGAAAAATATGAACCTTGAAACTTAGATTGAAATGGAAGATCGAAATACAAGTCTGATTCAAAAGAATTTTAGTAAATTTATTAAAATATAGGTATACTGGAAGGTAAAGGATAACAAACATGCTATACCTGTTTGAGGAAAAGAGAGGGGGAGAAAATTTTGGTACGCTTGCAAGACTGTACCAAAAGTAGTTATTTAATAAATAAGAAAGAACATTCTGGGAGATTCTCAAAATGAATTAACATTAGTTGACGATCTAGGAAACATAGTTGCCTTCAGTTTTGTGAGTTTTATGTTTTTAATTCTTTTTAATGTAGCTGTTATTTTACATATTAAAGAAGGTAGGTGTGTTTTTCTCTATTTTCCTTTTATTGTTCTATTTTGCATAAACCTCAGTTAAATTACAATATTAAAATGGTTGCACCAGGATTTAATTAAAGATTTAGTTTTCCTTCAGTAGTGACCATTAAGAAGCCATTACTCAAATTCTATTTAAACAGGAATTAAAGAGTATAGGCAAGATCATTACATATCATGAGCTAATTTTCTAATGAAAGCTTAGCTGGTGATAGATTGCTTGAGTGTCTCAAAGGTTTTAGTTTTGTGCTCAATAATTCAGAGATAAGAGTGAATTTTTGTTGATTATTAATTTGTTACCATCGGTTTTTCCCAGACAGACTATATTGCAGTATTTTATATTCTTTCTTTCGCTGTTCTTCACATTTGCACTTGAAAGGAAAAGTGCCACTGAGTTTTCTACCAAAATCACTTGAGAATATGAAAAGATGCTTTGGGTTTTTTTGTTTTTTCTCCTCTTTTCAACTGATTTGGGATGTTCACCTTGCAAAAATCTGACTGTTCTACAGTAAGCAATTACTTTACCATCTTCTTTTTATTGTCTTTCATATATAACATTGGGTGGGCCAGGGCATGGAAAACAGAAAACTTGTATTTCAGATTCACTTACAACTTATGAATTTTTACAAATTATTCTCAATTTTAGGAAAGCTAATGAAGTCTCATAAACTTGAATTAACTGTGCTCAAGACCACAAAAATAGTGAATTTGGAAAAATCTACAGAAACAGAAATTGTTCAGAGTCATAATTAAGCATTCAGAAAAGAAAGGGACTGTATCAGTATCTAGGCTATGTTGTTACAGTGTTCTTATTACTTCCATGTCACATTTTATGATATAAATTCTCCTTATGTGTGTGTGTGTGTGTGTGTGTGTGTGTGTGTGTGTGTACACAAAAACGGCACAGGAAGAGGATTCCACCAGACGAATGGGAGATACAGGCTATGTCATGTCATTCTGCAGAAGTGATCTCTTATTCTTGCACTGAATTTTCAAAAATGAATAGGATCTCATGATTCTTTAAATATTTTTAATATTTTCAGCCCTCATTTGGATGCTCTCTGTGCTTTGTCAAATATTATTTCACTGATTCTCAGTCAAACATACAAATAGGGTTTCATCTTAAAGCTTTTGTGTTTTTGTCTATCTTTTCCCCCTCAACTTGTAAATATTTCTCATGAAACAATTCATTTCATTTCTTCACTGTGAGAATGACTGAGAACTGGAACAGGTATCCAGAGATGCTGTAGAGTCTTCTTTGGAAATAATCAAAACCACCTGGATATGATCCTGGACAGTATGCTCTAGGTGACACTGCCTTGGTTTTGAGGGCATATTACTGAGTTAGCAATGAATAAGGTGACCACATATCTCCCATCTTTCTTGGTTTTGTGATAAAATAGTAACAATATTATGGTTTCTTCTGCATGGAGCAGATGTTCCCATGTTTTGTTTTTTTTTTTGCCATTAACAGTCAGTGTTGGTAGCATTACCATGTAACAGTAATTAAATTGGCATATTATCCTCTCTATCTGATATGTACACTTTTATATGTCTTGCCCGTTTTATAGTTTTTACTTTATTGATCACTGTGTTACAGGGCTCAAGCATTACTTTGTGTGAATACAAATAATTAATTAAGAGTCCAGTTCAGGAAACTCAATGGTGTAGAACAACCTGGTACACAGTATGAGAGTTCTGTCTGAGCTTCTTATTGCAAGGAGATTTTTATATGTTCTAGACCTATAGTGCCTCCTGTGGAGTAAAGTGTAAGGGGAAATGTGTCTTTAGAAAGAGATAGAACAAGGGGAAATGGCTTCAAGCTCAGTGAGGATAGATTTACATTAGATATAAAAAGAAAAATCTTTTACAGTGGAGGTGGTGAGGCACTGGACCAGGTTGCCCAATGTTGTGGTTGATCCCCTATCCCTGGAGACTTTCAAGGCGAGGCTGGATCAGGCCCTGGGCAACCTGATCTATGTGTGGATGTCCTGTTCATTGCAGGGGATAGGGCTAGATGACCTTCAGAGGTTCCTTCCGTCTCTAAGGATTCTATGATCCGATGATTCTCTGATTCTAAGGGAAAGTACACCCTCCTATCAAGTACCAGAATTTATTAACAATTTTCTGTCCTTTGATACAAAGAATAATCTCTGGCTCATTCTTTCCAACAAGTAGAGAGCTACTAGAAAATAAAGAAGATAGTGAAAATAGCTAGCTAGCTAGCTAGCTAGCTAGCTAGATAGATAGATAGATACATAGATACATAGATACATAGATAGATATGTAAATCAATAAATAGATGGATAAAAAATGACTTTGCATTCCCTGATCCCCAGAAAGTAAAAAGAAACATACTTCTTCTGCCACTTTTCTGAATACATAGCTGTTCTTCAGATGAATGGTCAGGAGATATAGCCTTCTGGATACTGATGTTCTGAAAACTTCAAGAAGATTCTACCTATTCTGACATTTGAAAAAAGATTTTAAAAAAATGATGGAAAATAAAAGAAAAATTGTTAAATAAAGAGATTTCCCTTCTCTTAGGAATATAATCAGCATACAGAGTGCAAATGAAATTCCAATTACTGTATCAAAGATAAGAGTAGAAAGACTTGAATAATTAAATGATCATTGTGTACAAGGTTTCAACGAGATTTGTAATTCTCAAAACTTTTTCAATTATTTAGATTCATAGGGTGGAAAATGGGAAAATTGAAAAGCAAATTGAAAATCCCATTAACCGCTCCTGCAAGCCATGCACCTATACAGGCTCATGGCTGTATCCCTTTGCAGCTGCAGACATTTTAAGACAAAAGGAATCTACAGAGAATGACTGCCAGAAGAACACTGTTGGACTGAGAAGAAGCAGTGTTTATTCCTGTGATACAAGCCAGGGAATTGATGAAAATCTCAGAGATCATTTTAAAGCTATCTAACTCTATAACAAATGTTCCCTTGACTGTTAATAGTTCATCTGGGACTAAGTCTTGCCAATACACTTATTTGATAGCTTTCTGCATATTCTAACAAGTAAGTATGCTTGGAATATTTCTACTGGAAATTATTGCTTTTTTAGCATTAACTGAGGTTTCGACTAAATATTTTGAAAGTGCACATTTTCTTTCATAATGCATAGGTTTATAAACTTTAAATCGAAAAGTTAAACTAATGCCATTTACAATGCTTTGGTAAGCTGGATTTTCCATGGACAATTTTTACCAGAAAACACTGCTTCTGAAGTTTGTTTAGAAACAAAGCTCTATATTGTGACCAGCTGTATTTATGACAGAATTTGGAATTTCAAACATTGTAAATAATATGAGCTTGATGGAAAATTCATCAGAGTAAATGAAAGACTTCCACTGAATTTCATCATCCCCAGAATGTTGTAGTAGTCAGCTCACGTTTGAGCTCAATGTTATGACAATCAGTTAGTTATAGTATGTTTATATTTGCTGTTTCGTTGTCTGGCCGATTTATGAAACTTATTTTGATTAGCTGCTTGTTCTACCATCTCCGGCTTACAATGAATTCTATGTGGTCCTTTCAAAGGTTTATATAGGGTTTTTTAATCAACATATTTTTTCTCCAACTGCTGCAGTATCTGGACATTTTTCCCTGAATACATGGGGCATCAGATGAGATCTCAAGTGTTTTGGCAAACTGATAGCTCTATATAACATAATGGGTGTAATGTCTGCATCTGCGTGGAACTGCAGTAAAAAAAAAAAAAAAAAAAGGAGAGAAAGAGAGAGTAAAAAGAGTAAATTACATACCAGTTCATTAGAAGAATTAACAAATTTAGATGGGATATTTAGAGATCACTGAAATATGTAATCCCATGGAAACTAATTTGTGAATGCTTCATCAACAAATATGGAATTAGATGACAGTACTGTTAAATATTGTTTCCATGGAAACTTCAACAGATAGAAAGAGCACAGTAACGCTATTTGATAGAGCAAATTGGCACCTATAAAAGACTATTTTCCAACATAGTCACCATCATTAACTGATTCATGCAGATGAGGTTATCCAGTCACTCTTCATTTTGTGATGTGAAAGATGTTTATGATCATCTAGAACATGGTTTGTATTTCACACTGCTGTTGCCACTGCTGAAATACACCACGCACCACCTCATCGTGGTTGCATCCACTATTTGATCTCCTAAAATGTTGAGTAAGCATCGATGAATGTCAGTGGATGCAATTGTTTCCACATGCAGGAATTCAATTCCATACTTTTGCTTCATACACAATTCCATGTTGGATGCCATTTTTTGGATTTCCCCTTTGCTGCCATCTGTCATATGGCAACAAAATTTAGCTAAATATTGTTGGGAAGGTTCAACCTCTACTGTCATACCACCCATATACCGCCCACATAATCTTGCTTTGAAATTCAAAATAAGTATTGCTCTAACCAAAAGCCAAAACAAAAATGTGTTCTACTTCACAATGATAAATATTTTTCAGTTGTTGATATTTATACTTTTTTTTTTACTTCCAATCCTTCTTCATCTACAGAAGAGAATTTACCAAAAAACAAAACAACAACAAAAAACTGCAGTTAACAGTTTGTGAAATGACAATGCCATGGTTATTATGATTTAACAGCATGTTTTTGTTTCCATTATTAAGAATTTTATTTCCTTTATTAAGAATTAAAGAACCAGGAAGTATAGATGCATAAATCCCAGCTAATTTCTTAATTAAAGGAGGGGTTACTTTTAGTTCATGCTTGCCTAGTTCATATTAATTATTAAATATTAATTAATTAATTAATTTTAAACAAATCTTTCAACAGATAAGAAGTATCACATGAATAGATCTATCAGCTAAAACTGAACCTTAATAGAAAGCAATTTACAAGGAGCCGTTGCCTAAAATGATTGCCTTGGTAGTTCAGCCAGGCTGCTAAAAAAGAATGAATACCCATTTTTCTGACATGAAAAAGGTTCATTCTTGACTTCATAGTTCAACTAACACTGAAAGAAAAAATAAAAGTATGATTTCTTTTATGTTGTGTGTAACAAGAACTCAAAGGACAGTAGTGGGTGGACACAAGTTCATGATCTGGGCTACAAGCAAAACTACTCCCTGCCCGTTCCACACCCCCAGATGCTTCTGTACAGTAGGTACAAGGATCTGGATGTGGAATTCCCATTTATACCAGAAGAGCCAACAAATCCAAAACGACAAAAGCCTTCCCTCAACATCAAAGCTACAACCACAAGGAAGAAGAGGCAGATAGTGATTTTAGGTAACTCCTCCCTGCAGGGAAGTGAATACCTAATATGCCGGACAGAGCCTCTTAGTGAGAGTTCTATTGGCTCCCTGGGGCTTGGGAGAAGGACGTCATCAGGAAACTGCCTAGCCTTGTGTGGCCAACAGATCATGGTCTGCTACTGCTTTTCCACGTGATGAAGCAGCTACATGTAGTTCAAAGACCACCAATAGAGACTTCAGAGCCTTGCGATTTCTGCTGAAGGTATTGAGGGCACAGGTAGTCTTCTTGTCTCACCATCCTGTAGGGGATAAGGACACTGAAAAAAAAATAGAAGGATCCAATCCATAAACACTTGGCTTCATGGCTGGTGCTGCCACCACAGTTTTGAACATTTTTGACAGCAGAGTGACCTACATGCACTAGGCTTGCAGGCATCAGATGGGGTTCACCTTTCTCAAAGGGGAAAGAAGATCATTGGGCAAAAGCTAGCAGGGTATGTTGACAGGGTTTTAAATTAGATTTTAATTGGGAAGAGGATAGTAATGATAAAATTTGGGACAGCATAGCTAGGATAAAGAGACAGGATGCTATTGGGGACCTCAACCTATCAAGGTAAGATCAGAAATAGAAGGTAATTAACTATATCTGGAAGAGCTACTATATGTAAGAAAAGCAAAACAAAGCAAACACTTGCTGGTGGACTGTGACGGGAAAATCCAGAAGAAAATTGATAATAAATGTAACATTTCATGACAGAAGAAAATTGATAATAAATGTAACATTTCATGACAGAATGCTCTTTTTCAGTGTTCTGTTTCATACTCAAAGCAAACAAATAAAAAAAACACAACAGAATGAAAAAATAATATATTATTTACTCTTAATGTAACAAAGACTTGATTAAGTGCAAGTAATGACTGAAATATTAACATAGGGCCTCTCTCAAGGCTGCATGCCACCAGAGTACCCTTTTTTTTCTTCTGAGTATTACAGTCTTTATAATTCCTTTTCTTTTTCACCTTTTTTTCTCACATCAGTGCCTTCAGATATGTGTATACTTTTCTTTGAAATGGCTACTTTAAAGCACATTTTCCCATGGTTTCCCACTTCCATTTTAAATTCATTCTAAATTCTTTACCATGTTCATTAGTAAATATTCCATCTCTCTCTTTTATCATTATTCTTGCTTTGCTATTTGTATTTTCCTGATATTTCTTCCTTCACTATCTTCTAGATCTTAGAAGTCAGCTATAGAATAGTTAACAGTACGGATGTATCAACTCAATTCTGGGTAAGACTAATTAGTGCTGTGAACAGTGGCTTCCAGAATACACTAAGATACTTTGGGCCTGCAGATTATCTCTGTATTGATTGTTTTTGCCCATTTGCCTCTTCTATTTTCTTACGTCCATTCTTCTTCCCAGCTAATGACTGTTGAACTGAATGATGGAAGGTAGAGCAGCTTGCTCTGCTTACTGGAGATCTCCAACTCAGGACACTGGAATACTTTTTCTCTGATTTTCCTTCAGAATTTTCTCATACATTGCATATCAGATATCAAATTACTTCCATTCTGTTATGAAAAGGACTCATAGGAGAATAGGTCTTGCTGCTAACACCATACAGGGGAACAAAATGATGTGTATTTTGAGAGAAAATCATCCTCAAGTTAGGAAGATCTCTCTTTCAATCAAAGTAACGGGACACTGGTCCATTTATCCAAAAGCTCATTTTAACCCCAGTCTGTAAACACAAGTTCCCACATAACAATGGAGAACATTCATTCTAATCCTCCGAACAGATCAAAATGCTATCAGTTACTTGTATTACTGGATGCAATACATGTCACAAGAGGTTACCTTTTCATTTTAGATTGTCCTCCATATTATGTCATGCTTCATCACATAACGTGGTGTCAAATGACATAGTAACAAAAGGCAGGCTGATGTGGTTTGACAGGATGGGCAGAGGTCACTTTGATACTACATGATGTAGTTTTTCAGAATATGTCAGCAATGTCACAGTCTAAACATTTTAAATCCTCTGCTTTCATATAATTTTCCATAGTTTAACCATTTTCTTGCTCCCATATGTTGGTGCTATACTGTATACAGTTACACCCAATTATTTTAGGATATATCTATGGTATATTGTCTTCACATTAGTAGTGCTCAAGGTGAAGAAGGCCCTCTATTCATTTAAGACCCTTCATAGGAGTGCTTGAACACAGGATATGACAGTTTTCAGAATCAGCTTTATTTATACAATACCTTTAGTGACTTCTTGCAAATATATGAAGAATTTACTTTGCTTATCTGTTGTTTTCCTGATTTTTTTTACCCCTTCCATCTGCCCAAGGAGTAAAACTGTATTAATCTTAGGATATGGCAATAAACTCTCATATCATGAGACCATATTTTTGAAGGCCGGGCTAATTAAATCCACTCATTTTCTTATTTTTCAGTTCATCTTCAAGTGTACTGTGTGTTCTGTATCTATAGTGTTTCTGTGAAAGCGGGAGTAAATATCTGGTTTGAAGAGCAGAGAGCATGTGAGTTTAGTAAGTTAAATGTTCTAAAAGAAGAAGGAAGTGTTCTTTTAAGGAGGAATACCTATCAGGCAGTAGTGATTCAACTGTGGAGTTAAATTCAACAGTTATCTGCATTGTTGTTCTATTCCATGGAAATAGTCATGAAATAACTACATACTTCCAAATGTTTTTTTGCTTTCATTCCCTTGCAGTTACTGCTCTGTTGTAATGCTGATAGAAAGGTATTTGGGGAAAAAGAAAGCAAATAAAATTGAGAAACACCACTCAGGATTATATCCAAAGAGTAACATCAGTTTTCAGCTGTGTGATCATTACGAGAATGGGTTAATTCTGGGCTAGTTTCTCTCCTTCTAGTTACAATCTATGTCAAGTGAATAGATGAATTTGTCCCATTTTCACTTCTCATTACAAGATTTGTCATGAAAAGTGAGTTATCACGGGATTTTATTGCCTGATATATTTGGTGAATTATGACAGTGTGCAGAGGACATTTAACCTCTTTCAATATTGTGTGCCTTGACTGATTGACTGTTCCTGTGCATGGAAGGTGGTATACAGGAATTTGTGCACTACTTCTGTGCAAAGTGAAAGATGGCTCTTCAACACAGAAAAGAAAAAGTTGCATCACATTGAAGAGTACATCATAATCATACAATATTGTTTGTTTGTAGCAGTCTTAAACTCTTGCCCTATAAAAGCAATTGATTTTACCTTACGTGAGTTCTGACCTCCAGGATGTTTTTTGTCTATGATGTTTTTGGTGCTTTGCTGCTGTGTTAAAAATGTTAATAAGTACAAGGAGTATCATCATTCCTCAGGAGGAATGTTTTTATTTGATGATTTCTGATGAGGTCATATGTCAAAAAGACCATCATCTTCCACTTTCCTACTGCTACCAGACACTTGCTAGAACATATCCCATTACAATAATTAGGAAAGAGGTACAGAGGAAGGCAGATATAGCACCTTAACAATCTCTGTATTTTGGTTTTCACCCTGGCACTACGTAAATGATATCAAATGCCTATGTTGCTCTCATGCAAACTTTTGTCAAGTTTTAACCACAGAGAGGATATTGATTCATTTATCCAAAAGCACATTTTAACCTGAATGTGTAAACACACATTTCCATATAACAGTGGGGAGCATTCAATCTAGTACATTGACTAAGATCTGTTTTACAAGGTAAAATCACAAAACTGGGGTACACAAAGTGCAGATAATCACTGTTATAAATACATTTTTTTTTTCCAAGGAGAACCTCCAGTAATAAATCAGGCAGCCCTACACAAGAAAGTAGATTATCATCTCTTTAATCAATCCCAAGCAAAAGAATAGCATATACAGAAAGTTTAATGGTTTTTAATCAAAAGCCACAATCACCTAATTCTAATGTTATAAAGATACTATCAGTCTCCCATGATACTTCCTGCTAGTTGTGCTCTTTATGGAAACATAAACAAATCATTTGCAAAGGCTATTAACACTTTTATCATAGAATCCTAGAATCATAGAATTACCAATGAGACGGTCTAAAACAGATTGATGTGTAGTCAAAATATTTTTCCTTACAACACAGTCCATTAGTTGGTTATAAACATGTAGAAGAAGTTTAGATAATGTGGCTAATGGTGGAACAGACAATGTCTCAATGAGATGGGTGTCATTCTGAGCTGCATATGTCATGTCCAGATGTAAGGTGACAACTTGTAATACCCAGTTAATCACAGTAAGGCAAAAGGGTGGGGAGAGAATGGTCAAAGAAAATGTCATGTTCAAAAATTCAGATCAATCCATTCCAACCAAATGATTTTAATCTCTCAGTTTATAGAAAATTGTGTGTGTGAAATAATTTTTTTTTTTTTTAAAAAAGGAAGTTAATTTTATTTTTCATAGTGTGACACTGTAAATTCGTAAATCTTATCCTGGAACTCTTACTGAAGGCAACTAATCCTGATGAATTTTATGGAACCATAGTGAAGGGTACTCACCACATTCAGCAAGGACAATCTTATTGGTCCTAGAAATGTATTGCTAAAGATTCAGGATAATATGTTCTGTTTATCCAGAGTGAAGAGGTTTCAAAGCAGTATTAAGCAACAGAATTGGCATTTAATTAGTTATTTGTGGTTATTATTCTATCCATCATATTCTTCTTATATTGTATTTTGATGGGATGGAGAACTTGAATAGTTTCTTGATTTAAAACGGTATGTCTATTTTGAAATCATCTAAACCCCATTCAAGGCATTGTACATGAACTGGTCTTAGGAAGATATGTCAGATAGATTGCCCTAATTCTACAACAGTAAGCTTCTTGTCTTTCTCTCTGCTGGGAGTGACTTCCTAATCCAATTTTAAATTAACAAAATTATGCTTCTTTTACAGGAATCCCTTTGGATTCTTTTTATGATTCTGACCAACCACACAGTTCTGTGTGAATTCTGAATGAATTCTGCTCAAGATCACAAGGAATACTTAGACATTTATCCCGATGTCCTTTCCACCCTAAACCATTCTGTGTTTATGTGATTTCCTGTATAAAAATTCATGTACTGTCTGTAGAAACCACGTCCCAGGGATAATTTTCCTCAGTTTTCTCTGACTGCAGGAGGAGGGGTGTATATGTGTGAAGCTCTGGTAAATGTGTTTTAAATTATATAGCTGACTGACTTCTGTCTCTTAGCGATGAGTGTAAATTAAAAATAAAAAAAAAGAAAAGGAACATAAACATTTTCTGAACTAAAAAGTTCAGCTCTTAAGGTCTGCTCATGACTGAGCAGGAAACATGGAATAATGCTAAGTTTTTTTTTTTACAGCTGGTCTTCATCAAGGGCCAGATACAAGTTTGCTCAGCTCAATAAAAGTTGCTTCTTTTACCTTCTCCAGATAATTAACTGGGCTTTGGTTTAGTAAGAATTTTGTATCTGGCATCAACAGAAGGTTTAGTATCTCAGCAAGGGTCTTTCTCTTTTCTGTTAGAATGGCAAAGAAACAATGTTTTGATTTGATTCACGTATCAAATCAAAGTCAAGCACCTCCATTTTCACAGGTACATGGTGTATAGGTATTACTCAGCAATGTGGCTATTCATATCTCGGAAAAATGGAATCAAACTAAAGCTGATCGTTAGGCATTCACATTGTAACTAGGTTGTTCAGTTCAGTTTCGTAGGAAAGAATTTAAACCAAATAGTGATCTAATGCACCATGGAAGCTGTTCAAATCCGAAATCTTGATGAATCCTGCTTTTTGTATTGGTTTTCCAAAGTCTAAATTTTTTGCCCACTTATTAGACAATTGTGCCCCAGACTTTAAAGTTTATTGATCACCATTCTTTTATCTCTTTCTATTGACTGTTTGTGTCCATAGTTATGCATAAGGACTATTGATTGTGCAGTAATTACCCACTAATGGAGGCCAGCTAAGGTCACTAGTACGAACTTGCCCTTCTTGATTTTTCTTAATTTAGTTTATTGGGATTTTGTTTTTCCCATTTTCAGTTTTTGAATTGATTTCCTTTTTGGCATCTTTTTACATGCCGTGCAATATTTAAGCTGTTTCCAAGCGGTGAAGAACCTTCCGCTTTATCAGTTGTCAAAGGAAAATTTATTTCCTCTGTAATTATGTGCTAGTCTGCGAGAATATGATATACATTTTTTCTGGTAAAATCTGAAGTGGAAATAATTAGTATAAAAAACACAATATACTCAGAGAGATCGGTTTTTATTTGTTTCTCTTTGGGACATTGATAGACTATAAGTTTTTTTTGCATCTCCTCCTCAGAATGCATAATGAGTTTATCTTCTTGCAGAAGCTATTGAAGTATGAGCGGGACAGAAATGTTGGAGGACATTGGGTCAGAACTCTAATTCTGGTCTTATGGTCACAGTAGCTGAGCCAACACAGGGGGTGGGAGTAATAATTTACTACTGAAATGTTTGCAATGAATTATTGCGTTCTGTAAGTAAATCAGAGATGAAACTGGGAGATGAGTCTATATTTTTTTCTTTTTTTTACACATGTCTGCTGTGTCTGAAATTGAATGCTGAGTTTGTCCAGGGAGAGGTCCTATCTTCCAATACACTCTCTCAGAATCCAGCACAGCACGGTCTTGATCCTCTCTGAATTTGGCTTTGCTATGACATAGCCACAGGAGTTATGATAAACAGCAGTACAGTTTTCTCAGGCATCATATCACAAAGAATACATTCCAGTAGAAAATTTGGAATGGAGAAGATCTTATTAACTAGTGTTTTGCTTTTTACTGATTCTAAGTTTGTTTTCGTGGCTACATGTATGAAAGAAACTTGCATTTTATGACACATACATATTAAAAACATTGCCCCACATTACTTGAATCACCTCAGACTGTTCTATTATTTATTTATTTATTTTGTGTGTAAATGTATGCTCTTCTTATCTCTGCATTACCTTTTGTCTAATATTATGCTCCAAATATGTTCACGTAGCTTCTGAAACAAATGAAATTCTAAGTGCAAGGATAATTTCCAAGCATTTCATAGCAATAGTATTGGTTTAAAGAGTGGCTAAGTAGTTAGGAGAACGCTGCGAGAACATTGAATCTATGTAAATTAGGAGATACATTTATAAAATAATTCATTGAAAATGATATCTGCCTGGCATGTAGAGGAAAATTAAGCAAACAATTTTGTTTGTAAGCATTATTTGACCTAAGATGCCATTTGAGATGCAAAGTCAAGAGGTTTGCAGAAAATATGTTTAAACAAGTTAGACACTTGAGACTGTGCCAAGTTTAGAAGAAATTTCTGAAAGTATTTTATTCATTTGAGGTTTTACAGACATCAAAGCCGCTGGCCTTACTGTTTCAGCTTTGGAAGACTGAAATTCCCTATGGCTGTTTTTCACTGTGACCTTTATATTGGCTCATTGTCCATACTTCACATGGGTCAGGCGGACGAAAGCTGCTTTCCACTTGTCAGTCAAACTGAGTTCTTACTAATTTGTCCTTTAAGGCCATGCCATGCCTTTTGTGAATCTTTTGGACATTACAAATCATATGAGAATGCATTTCTTGAGGAAGAGAAAATGTAATATTCTGTTGTCTGAAAATCACTTCAGGTATTTACCGCTGAGGTACAAACAAAGTAAAACAAATCATCATTAATTACAAGTTCATGCAGATCAATTTTTCTAGCCATAAGACAAAACTGCATCATTTGATTTGCCTTATGATTGTATCTTAACATACGTTTACCATGGTACAATTACATGTTAAACTGCTTTCCTGATACCCAGTGAGGTAAGGTATAGAATCAGATACAGGTAGAAGATTTTAGATGGTAAAATGCAACCAAACTCCTCTTCAAAGAGCCCATGAACTTGAAATATTGCCCACTGCTACATGGTTGTTTTTTTTTTTTTTTTTTTTCCACACCGCAGCTGAAGTTAGTCTTATTATTTTAAAGAAAAGGAGTTAGCATACGATTCATTTCACTGGCTATGTGAATATATCTTGTCTGTTGTTACATAACACTCATATATACATATATATATATGCGTATACACATTAAAAAAAAATAAACCAAACATTCCTCAGGGATGTTTTCCAGACAATAGATTATTTTTTATTTTTAATACATGGGCCAGAGGTAGCACACTGTTTAGTGTGGTGTTTTCTATCTTCTGTTCTAAGCTTTTCTATTTTACTCAGAAGTCAGATGTTGGTAAATATTGAGTTTGCTTTCAGGGCTTGATGAGTTGTAATGAAAGTCATAATACTTACCCTAAGGAAGATAAAAATAAAAATAATAATTTTAAAAAAGCAGAAATTTCAGAAAGTAAAAAAGATAAGAACAGGGATTTGACAAATAAATTCCTGGTAACAGAGAGTAACTCAAAAGAATAAATTGTTATCTATAAAATAAATCAGATTTTCTTATACTGAAAATGTCTTCCAGTTATATATTACATCAGCTGACATCTGTAACAGTTTTTGAAAGATGCTGAGAATCAGCAAATGTGGCTGAGATCAGTGGTTAGTAACTTCTCTTAGGATTAGGACAGAGCTGTAAAGTAGAGTATGTCTCAGTGCTTTTAAGTGTTTTGGAAAAAAACAGCCTGCAAAGGAGGCCAACTCTGTTTTCAATATGCACTTTCACTGCATTGTCCTCCATCAATTAAACTGCTTCATACTTCCATCATACCAAGAAAGCAATTTTAAAATTCTTAAGGTAGGATTCATCCCACTGTATTTCTGAAGTTTAAAACAAGATGAAAAACAGATTTCTTTTCTTTCTTTCTTTTTTTTTTTTTTCAGGCAATTTCTGTAATAAAATTAAAGAAATCAGAGAGAAATTTAAGTAATCTAAAATTAGAAATTCAAACTTGGTGAAAAAGTAGACTTTAGATTTTGTTTATAAAATAAATCTATTCAGTCTTAACTGGGAATTCCATCTAGTCAAAGGCTAGAAAGTCTGCTTGGCCAAAACTACCATTGATTTTAAGGACTTCTAAAAAATGAAGGGCCAGACCCCAATAGAGTCCACTAAGTTTTGCTCAGCTGACAAGCCTATTGCATTTTGCCTAGTGTCTTCCTATATTTCTTTTTCTACTAGCATTTACTTATGAAATAAGGACAGCTAGAGGACTCTTACCCGATCAGCTCATTCAGCAATATTAAGTGAACTTTGTTTCATGTTCAGACAGTTTAGCAATGATGCCTTTTATATGACTAATTTATGTCAAACATGTCAAGGGTGTTTTTTCAGATGTACTGCATCCAGTATGGCATCAGTTAGTTGTCGCTCAATACACAAGTGCACATCTAAGTGGTCAAAGTATTGAACATATATATCAAACCAGAGGCATTCCTACACAGGAAATCCAGTAGAAGCAAAAATATGGCATCATCCAATGCATAAAGTGGATTTTCTTGACAGCTTCTTGCAATTTTCTGTCAGCATCCCTTACCGTAACTTTATTTTATGGTATGATAATGTTTGATTCATATATTTTTTTCTTCTATACAACTAGGAAAGAGAGGAAGGTTAATGAAAACTTTTAGAATATCATGAGAAGAATAAGTGGCCGTTTATAAAATAGCTCTCATATGGCTTTTACAATGATGTGGTCATTGCCATGAAGTCCAAAGTTTTATTCCAATGAGGTGTTATGGTTCAGCTACAGTGACTTATTTATCCATGATTAATAGCTGCAAGAAAACTGATGTGAGCTAAATATACTATTTGTAAAAAAAAATGACAAACAACAAGATTCAGGGCCCCAGCAGGGTGCTTTTCAAACCCTTTTAGGAAATACGCAAGTATCTAAAACTGCATATGCAAACTTAAATCTGTTTTTAAAAATAAGTGAGAATGTCAAGTTCTTAGTTCACACTCAGAGTCCCTCGTGTACTTTTCCACAAGGAAATAATGTTTCACCCAGAAAAGAAATAGACGCAAGAAAAGAAGAGGAAGAAGTTTATTCTCTTTCAGTTGCACAGATGCTTTATAGAACACGAGAGAAATTTATTGTCAGTGTAGTCCAAAGTACGAAAATGTAATAAATCTGTGCCATTGAAAATAGGCTGAGGAATACTAGGTCAGTTTGCAGAGCAATGTCTCTGAGGCTTCCCTAATCATCACATCATTCTCCAGTATCGCCAGCTCTTCTAACTAGTTCTTTGTTGAACACAACTTGAATAATTTCAGCACTGGCTTCAAATTCTTCCTTTGCTACTTATCTCTTTAAGGCACTGTGTTCAGTAAATATAAAATTAAAACAAGCTACATCTCTTTGAAATTTCTGAATCTACATTCTTCAATATGGATTTGGCTGGTACAATATTGAACAGAACACATGAGCATAGATTTTATGTCTGTTACCCACTGTCACTGTCTGTAGGAGTCCTCAAGATTGAAAAGGCTTCAGATGCAAAAGAATTAAAATGAGGCAGAAATCTGCATATGTTTGTGATATATATTATTGATCCTAATGGCTTACCTTAGATTCAGATACTAAAATAGAAATCTGATATTGTGAAAATGAAAATTTTGCAGCTCAGACAGTCTACCAGCAGGGAAGAAAAGAAGAAATCCTTCAGAGAATGAGAGTGGGTGGGATGAATCAACTCTGTTTTGAAGCAGTTTCCATATCACATAAAGCTTTTTTTGTTAATTTGCCAAAAAAGCAAGAGTTACTGTAATGAAAGATTAGTCTTATTTCTTTTCTTCTAAGAAATGTCATTTAGGTAGTTAAACTGTTATAAAAACATTACTTGTTAATATTCTGGACATTTTTTTCACAGTAGGATGAAGGGAAAATGCTCCTTGAATATTTTAGCCCCTTCCTTTATTTGGCTTTGAAAACTTTGCATTCTTTCTGTACATATTTTTACTAAGTTCAGCATGACTGTTCCTTAGGCAAAAAGGTATTTTAAATCAATATACATTATAGAACATTCGTCCAAGAAACACATAAGAGTATTTTACTGATTCTGTAGTTTCTGTTCTGGGACTGTCAATCTGGCTTCTTCCAAAATAAACTCCAAAATAAAATGCTAACTTAGTAATGTAGTATATATACTAAATTAGTAATTTAATATAATACCTTAAACCGAAAGTTTGATTAGAAATAGTTATCTCCCATCTATTCCCATTCCTGTAACATATACGGGGAAAAAAATGGGGATAAAAATGAGATTGGGTGAAACATTGACTAGTTTTGGCAAATCATAAAAAAATATATTTTTTTAATTTTAAGTCATACATAATGCTTTTTTGCTGGCAAAGGATACTTATTATTTCTAGTATTGTTAGGGTAGATTGGTCAGGCCACATATCTCATCATGACAATCGGTAAGAAAGAGTAGGAATTTCTTGTTTGTTTTTATAGCAAGTAGAGCTCACATATTCCTAGCAAAAAGTCTTGTATGAGGAACAGGCTGGAAATAATTTTCAAACTAGTTTGTAACCAACCTATACAATATAGAGAACTTGAGTTTCTAAGTGTGTATATTGGAAAGGTAAAGCCATTTAATATTGTTTTAGATGAACAGCATATTACAACCCCTGAAAACAAAGAAGAAATAGGGAAGGCGTTATGATTTAGATGTGTTATGTTACTTCCTAAGGCTACTCCTGGTTAAATGCTACTCATATATCACCCCTTGCTCTTGGCTGTATATGAAGTGAAAACAAGACAGTGAAAGTGAAATTCATGAGGAGAAATCCTAGCCCCACTGAAGTCAGTGAAAAGCATCCCACTGGCTTAAATTGAACCTATATTTCATGCCTGGCATTTGCACAGTGTGATGGGAAGTATCTGTTCCAAATATTTCACGGGCTTAAAATAACACAGACAGCCTGGCAAAACAAGGGTGTACCTTATTCATAAAAATGGCAAGATTTTAGTTATGTGATGTACAGAAGGAATTTTTAAAAACTTTTTCCTGTGTAGCTGTCTCACATAAAAAATATAAAAAAGATTTAGAGTGGAGTTAGTAAGAGGTGAGCTGCAGAAAGTAATTTAACATGAATATCATTATTAAAACCTAACTGCTTCAAATTTTTTCACATTAATAATTCTGCTGAGAGATAAATTTATCTGATTTATTACTATGTATTAGTAGATCTGAAATATCAGTTATTATCTCCCTGTTTAATCTTAGATTATTATATAATTTTATGCAGCTTCTAGAATAGGTTCGAAAGGAAGAGAAATAAGAATTTTCTGGCTACCATTACAGTTAGATTTTCAGTCCAGAGGAGAACACTCAGGGTTACATATTCTCTGATTAACCTAGTCTGAAATAAGATATCATAGTGTTTGTAATTGGCATGGTAAATAGTTTCACTTACAAGAGGTATTTCTTGTTTAATGGAAACACAGGAGCTGGATACATCAGAAATAATTTTGAATGCAAAGACTTTATTTCAGCAGGAGTCTTAGTCATTGTGGTGTAAATCCTATTAATAAATAAAATGAAGGCAGACCATTGCCTATAAGAGAGTACAAATATATTAATCCCAGCGGTTTTATATTAAACAAAAAATGCTTTGTAGATAACAAATAAAATCTTGACCTGATCCTAGGCATTGAGAATAAAATAACTGATAATGCATATTTTTTGTTAGCGTTGGATCATAGGGTTAGTAATTACTTGAGATGTAATCCTCTTCATGCAGCACAAGCATCAGGAGCCTGCCACTTATTGCTCTGACACTGAGAATGAGCAGAAAATCCTCTGCTGTGCTGGTTAATTTATAATTTACAAAATTTGGCAACTGATTTCATTGGACTCCTGAATTTATCCTGTTCTTGACATAACCCTGCCCTTTCGATCTAATTTTCTTGAAGCAAAATTTTCTCATTCGATACCTGTCCAGCTTTGCTCTGAAGTTGAGTGTATTGTGAAGACAGAACTTGCGCAGAAAATATATTTATTCCTTATGAGATTTCTATGTGCAAATTTATAAGATAAGTAGAAACCATGACTATGTTTTTTTGGAAAGCTATTTTCCCCCCACACCAGCACCACTGGGGTTTCTACATCCAGTTCAAAACGTGTAGCACGGAGGGAATGTGGCTTCTCTACTCCTTGCTCCATGAAGACTCAGGTTATCCTCTGATTTGAGAGAAAAAAAATAAAGTGATTTTTTAAAAACTTTCCAAACCCACATACACGGGAAGAAGACAGGTTTCCTTAATTAGGGATTTTGATGAAATACTAAAACACAAAGAATACAGAGAATAACAAACTGAGCCTCAGGACTTATCTCTGTAAATAAAGAGCATCTATTCTGCTATTGTAGTTAGTAAAATCAGCTGTGGAACTGGCAGGAAATCACATTTAGCTGAGAAGCTAGCAGCTGGCAATGACTGATATAAAAAGCCTAGCTCTCTCTTTACCTTATGTCAGTTACTTTTTTTTTTTTTTTGGTAACCACATGATATTAACAAAGTTCAGAGAATATAAATCTCAGTGTTGAGATAAACCTATCCCTAAGCATCTCTCAAGTCAAAACAAACAAACAAAAAAACACAGATGCTTTTCTTTTGCTGCTGGAGACAAGAACAGTTATTAACTTTACTCCTAATTCAGGCTTCATTTTAAAAGATCGCTGAGGCATCATGCAGAGAATTCTCCAAATTGAGGGTCAAGCTCAATGTCAGGTATTTAGTTGAAATTATTCTGCTCAAGCACAGAAATTTTTATATACTTGGTAATAAAACAAATGAAAAGTTCTCCTCCAGTCACTTCCTCCATTCATTTCACAGATAAAGCTGGACCTATTGTTCTATTTCTAATCAAAGCCTCTTTCTATTTATGCTTTTCTGGGCTCCAAGATCACTACAGAATGTTTTATTTTTCCCCTCAAGTATATCATTCTGCAGAAGGCACGAGGTGCTACACCTGAATTCCTCATTATCAGAGTTGTGGAAAGTTCTTGAACAACAGAAAGCAGCAGTTACTGAAAGTACTTTGGGTTTGGATCTTACTTCACTATTGTATATCAAAAAATGTTTAATTTTTCATTTAAATATTTTAGCATAATAATGAGTCTTACTATGTATATATAAAATAATTTGGGTTAGGACAAAAAATTCAAAACCTTCTGCTCTTTCATTCTCATATGTAAGTATCTTCAAAATATGCAAGGCTTCTCCATAAATAAGGATGCTGCTTACTACAGCAAAAGCAGCATTCAGAAGGGCAAACTTAAAATTTATAAATGGTTCATGATATCATGTACTGGCTTACTAGTAACATATCTGAAAAATGCACAAGAAAACTGGTTATGACTATGATTTCTTTTAGTGTGACAAAGCAAGAAAACTTGCGTCATTTGAATAAAGCATTTACATTTCTCAGCAGAGATTTAAAATCACTCCTAGCAAACTCAGAAGCAATAGTAAATGGATATTAATATTACAATTGGACAACAGGCTCCTGTTAATCTTCCCTAAAAAGCAGATGAAACATAATTCCTCACATAAAGCTAATTCTGTGGTTTTCTGGTTCCTGTGGGCTATAGTAGCAGATGGTATCAGCAGCATCCCTTCAGTTTTGGCTAAGAGTCAGCTTTTCATTTCAATTTGTCTCTTTTTAATTTCAACCATGGGCACTATATACAGTAACTGCTCAAGTTATTCAAATAATTATTGCAAAATACCATTTGTTGTGAAATTTAATGTCTACCTACTGTACAACAATTTGCACTTTTTTTTTGTCTTTTTCTTTTGTCTGCAGCCAAATACAAAGCATTCCTCCTTCCTAATATTTTGCACTTTCTCAATTATACCTTTAAAGTGCATTTCTATATGAGTCATGGGCCCAAACAGCAAGGCAAATATCCTTAGATCCTCATATGAGCTTGATACTGAGGAATAGAGGTTTAGAATCATAGAATTGCTCAGACCTTCAAGATCACCAAGTCCAACCGCAACCTAACCATACTATCCTAACTCTAACAACCCACCACTAAATCATGTCCCTGAGCACCACATCCAGACAGGTTTTAAACACATTCAGGGATGGTGACTCAACCACCTCCCTCAACCACGCCTAACAACCCTTTCTGGAAAGAAGTTTTTCCTGATATCCAAACTAAACCTCCCCTGGCACAACTTGAGGCCATTTCCCCTTGTCCTGTCACCTGTCACCAGTGAGAAGAGACCAACCCCGCTTTCACTGCAATCACCTTTCAGGTATTTGAAGAGAGCAATGAGGTCTCCCCTCAGCCTCCTCTTCCCCAGATTAAACAGCCCCAGTTCCTTTAGTCTCTCCTCACAGGGCATATTCTCCAAGCCCTTCACCAGCCTTGTTGCCCTTCTTTGGACCTGCTCCAGCACCTCAATAACCTTTCTGTACTGAGGCACCCAAAACTGAACACAGTACTTGAGGTGGGGCCTCACCAGTGCCGAGTACAGGGGCAGGATGACTTCCCTAGTCCTGCTCACCACACCATTCCTGATCCAAGCCAGGATGCCATTGGCCTTCTTGGCCACCTGGGCACACTGCTGGCTCATATTCAGCTGACTGTCCATCAGCACACCAAGGTCCCTTTCCGTCAGGCAGTTTTCCAGCCACTCCTTCCCAAGCCTATAGGGTTTCCTGGGGTTGTTGTGACCAAAAAAAAGCTATTTGCAGCTGATTTATCTCCTCATCAACAGAAATATATGTCTCCCTCCAATAACCTATGTTTCCACAGCCTAGATACGTGTGACCAGCCTCCTCCTCCTCAAAAAACAAAACGAAACCTCTGTCAGTGATGTTGTTGAACCTGTGGAGCACATTCTGTTTCTCAGCTTGCTTACTGTTTAAAGAAATCAAGTAGAGGAGCCAAAATGAATGCAGCAAGGTTTTCCTGGGCAGGTTGCTTTCTTCATACAAAGTTAGAGTTCTTATTAGTGGCCATTCTCTTTTCTATCTATGGACAAAGTTAGAAAAAATGAGATGAGCAGGAATGACAGAGATTGTTTTTCTTGAGTGTTAGCAGGAGAACCATGTTCTGTGCTTCTCTGAAAGTAGTGGGGATGTAGAAGACCATGCACCACTAAACTTGACTAAAAGTTTAACAAAGTCAAGTATGGTTCATAAAACTTCATAAGATCTACCTAAGAAAATATTTTTGATTTCTGTGAGAGGACGCCAAACAGAGATGAGCAGGTTTCAGATTATAGGAAAAGTATAATATTATATGAAGTATATAATTATGTAATAAAGTGAATATATGAGAAACAAGTGTTTTGGTAGTGGACAGTTTTTGTCTACAGGTGATCATAGAATCATAGAATCATTAAGGCTGGAAAAGACATCTAAGTTCATTCAGTCCAAATGTCAGCTCGTCACAACTGTGCCAATTAAACAATGTCTCCAAGTTATCGAGTTGTTGTGAGTCATTGTTGATTATTTGTGCCTAGCGTTCCTGTTGCCAGATGAGAATACAAAGAAAAATAATAAACCTCACCTGTATGAATGATGCCAGAAGGCTGAATGATACGAATTGCATTATGCAGAAGCTTACTGTTAATTGTGGATCAGATAAGATATTTTCACTGATTGCTGTTGTTAGCACATGAAAATTTCTGATATTTAAATATCAGAATCTTACTTCATGTACTGTAGAGGAGGAAGATTTATTGAAAATGACAAAGAAAATCCTACATTTTTGGCTTTTACTATTCTTCATCAGGACAGTAACAATGTATAAGTAAAATTCTGCCTCTAGGCTGATGATAATCATAATGCCATGAAAACCTTTTATCTTGAAATTATGAAGAGTACATATTTTCTCAGTGGCTTTAGATTGCATTAAAGTGTCTAGCTAGATTAAAATCACCATGTTTTCCACCCTAAAGTAACAGCATGAATTGAGTTATTTCTGACTGTCTTTGTTTACATTCCCTAGAGTATCTTAGGACCTTTTAGGAAATACAAGATTGCTGCTCAGAAGAAAAATAAGAAAAAAAAAGAAAACCTGCAACTTTCTTTTATTAATTTTGAAGTTCTTGGAAATGTAATTCTGCCCTTGTCTTTATGACATTCATCAAATATTTACAAAATGTGTCCTTCCACATCATCTTACAATGTGACTGATGAAACATTAAAATCTTGTCAATAGTGGTATATTTTAAATTTGACTCCAAAATCATTATACCACCTACAAATGCTGCTATCATGCACTAAACCATTGCTATGCAGGAACAAAAGGAGACAAGGTCTCTCCAGTATTTTCTGAACAAGTATTCTGGTTGTTGAACTATATTTGGTTTCACATGTGGAAGATTTCCTGTTTACCCACAGTGGTTTTGTGCTAGGGAATACTAGATGGCAGGTTTGGTTGAATTGTCTGATTACTAATACTTGGTTTAGTACTGAAATGAAGAGGAATGGACAGAAATGTCTCCTTAATAATAAGCCAAATATCACAGTATTTACCTTCAGTGCTAAGGAATATAAGGATTGTCTTCTTCCTCTTGAGCAGTGATTTGCTGAATCAGAGCTGTAGTTGTTAGCTATGTACCTATTAGTAAGATTAGGAAGGATAACGTATTAGGTCAGCAGGACAGGTGATAGAAAATGGTCAGCTGTGGCAATGACCATCTTAAAGCAGGTAACTGGATAAGGATAAAAATGAGTTAAGTGAGAGAATGAAAAGAAGGACTCAAGAACAAGAATGAAGTTTCTAGTAGAAAAGTCTATTAGTATATGGAATTATCTACCATGGGAAATAGCAGATATTCTATTTTATGACTCACTGAACAGCAGACAGGATAAGGTATTCATAAACAGACAGTAGTAGGAAAAATATCTTGTTCTTACAAGCAAAAAGAAAAAATAATCCTAACAAGGCTTTTCAATTTTGTAATTTCCTTGGTACTGTTTACATGACTTAGTGACAGATACTGCAGAGCAGTCTGTCTGTCTGAGGTTTTTAATAGGTTGTTTTAATAAGCTTTTCTTGTGATTTGTGTTTCTGATACGAACAGCAATTACCCAGCCAAGTAATGAGATTCTAATGAACATGTCTTTCCTAGATTACTTTAGAAGTTCATCAGAGAAGACTGATAGTATTTTAAAACTAAAGTCTGTTTTTTTCTCTGTCAAGACACATCTAATTGTTCTACTAAATACTTTCTACTTGAGTAATTGAATACTGAAAAATAAAAATATAAATCGGTGTATGTATATTCCAGTATGACACAGAAGTGAAAAAAAAAAAAAAAAAGAATAATTTTGCTTCAGTTTCCAGTCTGACCCAAACCTATGCATTGAAATATTTATTTTAACCATGGTTCATATGGAAGTGTACCTCGCTTACATACAGGAGGTTGTTTTGTTTAGTGGAGATCAATGAACTGCTTTTAAGTAAATTCAAGTTTAGTGGCAGTGGTGCACATCATTTTCTTACTCTTTTCATAGAATCATAGAATCATAGAATCATAGAATCATAGAATGGCCTGGGTTGAAAAGGACCTCAAAGATCATCGAGTTTCAACCACCCTGGTGAGTGCAGGGTCTCCAACCACTAGACCAGGCTGCCCAGAGCCACGTCCAGCCTGGCCTTGAATGCTTCCAGGGATGGAGAATCCACAACCTCTCTGGGCAACATGTTCCAATGCATCACCACCCTCTGTGTGAAAAACTTCCTCCTATCTAACCTACATCTCCCCTGTCTTAGTTTAAAATGATTCCCCCTTGTCCTATCACTATCCACCCATGTAAGCAGTCATACTCCTACCCCCTCCTGTTTATACACTCCCTTCAAGTATTGGAAGGCCACAGCAAGGTCTCCCCGGAGCCTTCTCTTCTCCAAACTAAACAAACCCAGTTCCCTCAACCTTTCTTCATAGCAGAGGTGCTTCAGCCCTCTGATTATCTTGGTGGCCCTCCTCTGGACCCGTTCCAAGAGCTCTGCGTCTTTCTTGTGCTGGGGGCCCCAGGCCTGGACACAGTACTCCAGATGGGGCCTCACAAGAGCCATATAGAGGGGGACCACCGCCTCCCTCTCCCTGCTGGCCGCACCTTTTTTAATGCAGCCCAGAACATAGTTGGCCTTCCAGGCTGCCAGCGCACACTGCTGGCTCATGTCCAGTTTCTCGTCCACCAGGACCCCCAAGTCCTTCTCCACAGGGCTGCTTTCAAGTACTTCTTCCCCCAGTCTGTATAAATACCTGGGATGGCCCCAGCTCAAGTGCAGCACCTTGCATTTGGCCTTGTTGAACCTCACTGGGTTCAGGTGGGCCCACTTCTCCAGCCCGTATGGGTCCCTCTGGATGGCTTCCCTTCCCTCCAATGCATTGACTGCACCGCTCAGCTTGGTGTCATCTGCAAACTTGCTGAGGGTGCACTCAATTCCATCATCTATTTCACTGATAAAGATGTTGAAGAGCACCAGTGTTCAAGACTGAGCCTTGGGGGACACCACTCGTGACCGGCCTCCACCCAGACATAGAAGTGTTGATCACAACCCTTTGGCTGTGACCAGCCAACCAGTTCTTAACCCACCAAACAGTCCATCCTTCAAGTCCATACCTCTCCAGTTTGGAGAGAAGGATGTGGTGAGGGACCATGTCAAAGGCTTTGGAGAAGTCCAGGCAGATGACATCCGTCACTCTTCTCCCATCCACCGATGCTATCACTCATCATAGAACGCCACCAGATTGGTCAGGCAAGATCTGCCCTTGGTGAAGCAACAGCAAATGTTTTCGATATTTATTTTATGATGGGATGAAACACATCCTGGAAGGGATAATTTCTCTCTTGTATTAGATGACAAGGAGTATTAGAAGTCTTGTTCCGATGTTGAGTTCTCCATTAGAGAGATTAATGTTTATTCTTACCACAAACAACTCAAAAATTTTAGTGGTAACAAAGTTAAGTTGGGTTATGACACAATAATATTCTTTATAGAGCATTAATGCACACTTTGGCTATGTCAGGCAACAAAAATAATTCTGTGAATTGTTTCAATGGGATCAAATTTAAAAGCAATTTCAATCATTTTGATAAGATTCTACTTTTTCCAGACCATTTATTATTTTACTGATTTAGGATGTGTTTTTGTCTCACAATCTGTCCTACAAAAATGGAGAGAAAACAGAAGAGAGAAAGTGTAGGTTATTAATTGGAAGCAGATATTTCTTTATCATATCTATCTGTTTCTCAAATAGATTTTCCTTTCAGCAAATTACTTAATAGCAATGTGATCAGGATTTAACATTGTTTCAATCCCATGAGCTGCTCACCTTAAATGTCAGCCTGAGCTCCTGGTTATTTCAATTCTGTTTTAGGAAATTAAATTCCAGGTTCAGGCTTTAATTTTTTTTTTTTTAAGACCTAATTGTTAATAGTGGCTTAGCTTGTAATGTCAAAAAGAATGAAAAAAAAAGGGCAGGGAGTGGGGATTTTAAAAATTAGAATGTTTTAATTTTGTATTTCTACAGCTGCTAGGCAGTTGAAACTTAGAATAATCTAAAAAAAAAGGTATCTAAAAAAGGTATCTTGGGATTGCTGAAACAAACAAACAAACAAAGACCTTTACCTTGTCTCAAAAAATATTCCATGTTAAAACTGATAGTTCAGTCGTGCTGCTTTGACTAAGGAAAATCAACGAAAACAATAGCAAAAACAACCTGCACTCCACAGAGACACCCGCGAAGCAGACTCCTTGTCTGAGGACCTCAAAATTTTTCTTTCTGGAACTCAATTTCTTTCCTGTGTGTTAGAAATTACACTCCATGAATTCAAAGTATGTAACTGCCGAGATGAACAATTCAAGAGCAAACCTTACATTGCAAATTGGTGGCTGCAGATTGCAGGTGTACAAAGACAAATGATGATTCTGCTCAGGATGTGTTTACAAACAGAAAACTAGAAGAAGGGCTACATGCATCAAACGCTTAAATTACATTGAACAATGTGACAGACTGTAGTCAGTAGTAAGTGGAAAAGAATGGAAAAAGGAATTAGTTATCTTGCAGAAAATGAAAAATATAAGAAAAACAAGGGCTATAATGTTTAGGAGTTTGTGTGCAGACAGAAAAATTGTATTTGGTTGCAGAAGTACAAAAAGGACAGCAGGAAAAAATGCAAGATGGCTGACAGGGAATGCCTATCTGAATGAGAAGTTATTTGGGCCACTGTATGAAAATGAGGATCATAGAAATAGCATAGGCACAAGTATCTGAGTCCAGTACTTTGGGCTTATTCGTAGGATGTGATGCCAGCAAATGAAAGTGAGCAACTTTGGATTTGAAATTTACTTTCAAACCAAATTATTTATTTGTAGCCTCCATCACCTAACATCTCCAGCCAGGAGTATGCAGCTTAAAATATCGCCATAGTACCAGGATGATCAGTGCTGTTAATGGTATAAAATTCTTAGGTGAACAGAGAGTACAGAAGGAGTAAAAATAGAGTTTTAACAGCTATCTCTTTGCTGCAAATTTTATAGAACAAAATATTTTTAAACATTTTTTTTAAAAGTGGAAAATGTTGTTTTTTGATTTATTCAATCTGACAGCTAAGTACACTTTTTAAAACATTGTAAAATATAGTTGGCAGACTATTAGTTATCTTTTTTTTAATATCTGTATCTAGCTCAAATAGTATTAATTTCATTGTTAGTAAATAAAAATATTAAACAATGACTTGGAACAGTTTTTATAATAGACCAACAGTTTTGCTTTGCTGCATCCAAAAAGAAAAAAAAAAAAAGATAAGTGATGTTACTAATAAACAGAGCTGTAGATTGCTGAGATAATGTGTCTTATTTATCTAAAATAAAGAATGAGGAGAGATTTAGTGAGTGAAATCAAAAGTCATACATTAGAGAAAATAGTTTTCAAAATTGACCTGAGCAGGATAAATCGTGGCATTACTCACACAGTGCACACAGGGAAATGGATTATGTAAGAGAAAAGCAATAACAAATATATTCTTATTTAATAAGCTTTCTGTGTTCACCTCAGCATTTTTCAATTTAAGACTATCAATAAAAAGAACAGGAAAACTTATGCAGTAGTTCTTGGAGAAGAACTACTTAAGTACAGCATTTTTGTAATTTCATGTATTTGCTTTCTTCTTCATTCTTTGTGATACCACTTCGTCAAGGTTCATAGGGGTATGAACCATTCTTTAATACTGTGTTTACCATGGCATAATGTAGAAAAATCTAGCAAATTGTGAAGCAGAGCATTGCTGTTAACTTTTATGTTATATACATTGTCAATAACCATAGCTATAAAGCAACTTTGAAACTGAAGGCTTTTAACTTCAGAGGTAACATTTTTTTGAGGCATGATTGTACTGTTATTAGTATTGAAGTTGCCAGGATTTTCTCTGAGATGTTGCCTGTGTTTTGCTGAAAATCAGGATATAGATCTTTAACTCATGTTATGTTATATAATTAGTGTATTTATGTCACTGCCCTGTTCAGCTCATGCCCTGTATCTGAACTATAGCTTTGTTTTATACAGGCAAATTAAAGTGGCATGTCAAATCCATACATCCCAATAATCTCTGTAGAAAGGCATGATACTACTCCAATAAATTAACAAGATTAATGGGAAGTTTCTTCTCACCTTGTAAAATCAAAAACATTCATCTTTTTGTTCATGGTAGATTGTTTCCTCTTTGCAAGTGGCCCATTCTTATTTTTACATTCTACAAAGATTATGGATAAGACCAAGGACTGAAAAATCTTGATGCAGCACTTTAACAGGATGTTCCTTCCAACTCCTCCCCTCTGTGGTTTTGTTTTCATGTCTGCCTTGAGACTTGGAGACCTATCTTCATCCAAATGCATTCTGTGTAAGCCCATTTGTCTCTGGTTCTGCATATATTTACATTTTGTCTTCAGATTCAGAAAAAGAAAGGAAACATGCAAACAAAAAAAACCCCACACAATAAAACTCAAAATGTGGAACCTCTGTAGTCCATGAGGCTTGACTCTTTTTACTATTGTGGAAAAAAATGTTTGACACTCTGTGTCCAAATAAGACTGAAACAAGTTGTTCTCAATTGAATTCACATGGAGTCATGGACACAGACTAGTTGAGGCAGGAAGAGGCCCATAGAAGTTGTTGAGTCCAATGCTCCTGCTCAAAGCAGTCAACTAGAACAGTTTCCTCATGAATTGTTCTGGTCTAGTTCTGAATATCTTCAGGGACAAAGACTCCACAACTTCTCTGGGCAATTTGTTGCACTGTTTCACCACCCTCTCTATAAGGAAGTTTTATCTTATGTTGAAGTGGAGTTCTCCCATATTCAGATAAATTATAAATTCAAATACAGATAAAAGTGTAAAAAAAAAAAAAATCCTAGTGTTTTTATTGTTGTTGTTGTTTGTTTGCTTGTTTTAGTGAACATCATCATTCCAGATGTTCTTGTAATTCCAACCTATTTTAGAACAGTATTTCGAATATGATGGAACAACAAAAAAAATCCTCTGCATATAAAACCTATGCCAAATCTTTACTGTAATAATTCAGACAAAATTAAATAAAGTTTAGGATTTATGATTGATTTTGTTACAAAAAATCCATGTCATAAAGAACTCGAAGGTTAGTAATAGTTGCAGTAAATGTCAAAACCATGAATACATGTCATAAGCACAAAAATGGGCAGCTTGACAGGCATAATCTAACTCCAAATTGACAAGATATTGTTGTTGTATTTTGTGGTTGCATGTTAGTATCACCATGAAATCTCACCCCATGATCATTGGTAGAACAGACTTGGAAACTGGAATCCAGTTTAGCACCTACTTCATGCTCAAAATGAATCTCCAGTATAACCAAGAAGAAAACACATCTGTAATAAAATTCTAATGTATTTTATTCTGATCCAGGTCAAGATTGTCATGTATATTATTTACAAATGCATGCAGCATTTGGAAGATAACCAGGAAGAACAAGAGATCTGTGTGTGGACATTAGACCATGATTC
Organism: Numida meleagris; assembly: GCF_002078875.1. NCBI lineage: Eukaryota > Metazoa > Chordata > Aves > Galliformes > Numididae > Numida > Numida meleagris. The sequence continues at coordinate 3,759,714 of NC_034438.1, forward strand.
CCATTGCAACCAGAGATATGATGAGACAGCTAGCATGACTGGAATGCTATGTACTTTTTAGGAAAGACAAGTCAGAAAGCTGAGGTGGTCAAATATCTCTTCTTCTGAGAGAGTAAATGGATTGTATTGTGTTCCACGCAGGGATGAATGTTCCCCAAACTAAACTGGAAGCCTGAGAATTTCCTTTCCCACTAACGAATTAAATGTATAGCCAATTACTTATGATCTAGAAGCAGACATTTGATTTCAGTCACGTAATTTTTAATCAACCTTCCTATTTCTCACTGCCATATACTTGACTAGTAAATGAAATACAAATACCTACTCACAAAGTTTATAGCAATTTTATAACAAGATTAGTCACATTTAATTTTGATATAAGGTGATATTTTGATATAAATGAAGATAAAGAAACTCATCTGAAACCTCTTTAAGTACATCATTACTCATTCTCCAAGGTTTGTAGAAAAACATCAGTGTATTTCATCTGATATATGTAATTTATGGTAACATTCAAAGGATTCAAAGGATGAATAAGATGTGGGTTCAAATTTTGTAATATAATCCCATGACAGTAGTTATTTTCATAAGTATTCATAAAGGTATAAATAAAGATAAGAAGTTCTCTGTCTTCAGCATTGATTAGATCACTGTTGAAATATTATATGTAGTTATGGATGAAGTCATTGCAGCTTCCTCACTGTTACAGGGGAATCTTAGGTCTTCCAAAGAGCAGCTTAGACATTAGGTGAACTGACCATTACTTCTTATTAACTGTACAGGGATCAGGACATGATTATGCCATTGACTTCTTCAGTGCTTAAAGTTCATGGAATGAAACCAGAAGTTTTTATTCAGTATATATTCTGAACCAAAAGTATTCTGAGTTTTGGATGAGAGCTGAGTTTTAATCTGAATATTTCATATCTCAAAAGATACCAATGTGAGGTTCAACTCGCGGCCAAATGAAAGCACATAAGAAACTTCTCACATGCAAAACAGAAATAGCTAAGTTCAAATATAAAGCGAAAACTTGATTTTCAGAAAAAAAAAAAAAACAACAGAAAAATGAAGTAATTATGCCAATTAAAGCTAAAAAACTTAACTACCAGGTTGAGGATTCAGAACATGGGAGAGGGTGTTTCTTTTTCTTCTTCTAAAAAAAAAAAAAGCTGTACATTTTTGCTGATTTTTCATCTCTTCTGTTGTACTTCAGAAGACTACAGATCATACTTTTTTAGCCCATTGTTACATTGCAGAAAAAAAAGAATAAATATTGTAGCATTACAACCCAAACTGATTCCCAGTCTACAGTGTTTTCACTGTTGCACTTTCAGGTCATAGATATTTTTAATAACAGTAAATTGTCTGGATCATCTTGTGCTCTGGGTTACTGAAACTATCTTCAGTTTGGTCTGAAAATTCTCCCTAAACAGGATGAAAGTAAAGCTCTTTTTCATGTTCTAATTGGATACCGTGGAACTTACCAACAGATAGACGCCAGAGCTCCATTTTTTCCCTCAGTTTGGCTACTTTTTACAAATTCCCGTTTTCATTACCTTGCTTTTCAGGGTTTTTTTTTTAATTTTTTTTTCTCCTTTTCATCTACTTTCTCTCCAAAACGCAATCTCCAAAGAAATACTTAACATTTTTGCTACCTTAATCATACACAGTATATATAATCAAAAACATAACTGAATATTTTGTCTTCCTTTAATTCTTCATGTGTTTCATTCTTTTCCACTTTTTTTTTTCTCGTTATTTAGCTAATAAAAATGTTGCATATATTGATTAGTTGTACAGACTAAAGTTCTCACTCTGACTGATTATATCTTTTAGATAGACTAAACAACTTAAAAGTGAGGATGGAAAAATTAAAATGCCTGCAATCTGGGAAGAGGGAAGTGCCTTTTTTTCTGATTTTGAGGATGAGTTTTAATATTGGTGCCTAAACCCCTGAGCATCATTTATCCAGCAAAAGTTTGCTAACATGGGAGGCAGACTGATGGTACACAGAGCACTCTGGGATGGCTTCCACTAATTAAAGCATTCAGAAGTCTTTATGTTGCAAGAGTGGTTTATTCAGCCCAATACTAACAGCCATCTCCTGATTTATCCTTGCCTAACACTTCTTGTCCACCTTGGATTATAGTGTTACGGTTGACATTAAACTCATTCAATTTGAACTGCAGCTTTGAGCCTGTATTCGCCCATTTCATCCGCATTCTTTTTGTCCCTTAATAAGCAAAACACATTTTAGATTTTGGTATAACTGAAGCATATGAAAACATCAAGGTGCCATATTTTCACAACACATCATTTATAAATTTTTTGACAGTTATTTCTTCCATTATATATATCACATATTACCATATGTATCACATTTATCCATATATATCACATATATTTATCAATTTTATCCACATATATTTATCCATATCTATCACATTTTACTCCTCATAAAGTGAAAAAAATGAGTTTATTTTCTGGTTAACCAGGTCTAATAAGAAGATGTTTCTTAATAAATGACGGGTTATATTGCGCATTGTGAAACATTTTCCCATAGTAAAAGTGCCACAAATAATAGGTCTATCAGCTTTATTGGATATTGGTTGTTACTGGTGCTGCTCAGGCTCATATGTTAAATAGATCTCTTAGAGCAACCATCAAACTCAGTATATCTGTAAACTATGAGTCCTTCAGACTTCAGAACCTGTTTTTGGTGGGTATAAGACAAAAATACTTTGCAAAAAGGCTACATCATTTGGATAAAATGGTTGAATCTGTGTCTCAGAGGGGTGAGAAAAATTCTGTAGATTCAAAACAAGGATATGCATAGTAATAGCAAATACCATGAACAAAATGTACCCTCAGTAAGTTTGCAGATGACACCAAGTTGGGAGGAAGCACTGATCTGCCTGGGGGTAGAAGGGCCCCACAGGTGTACCTCGACAGGCTGGATCATTGGGCTGAGGTCAACTGGATGAAGTTCAACAAGACCAGGAGCTGGGTGCTGCACTTTGGCCACAACAACCCCAGGAAACACTACAGGCTTGGGGCAGAGTGGCTGGAAGACTGTGTGTAGGAAACAGACCTGGGGATGTTGGTCAACACTCAACTGAACATGAGCCAGCAGTGTGCCAAGGTGGCCAAGAAGGCCAGTAGCATCCTGGCATGTATCAGAAATACTGTTGCCAGCACAAACAGTGATTGTCCCCCTGTACTCAGTTCTGGTGAGGCTGCACCTCCAGTACTGTGTTCAGTTTTGCGCTCCTCACTACAAGACAGTGAGTCCATGGAGTGTGTCCAGAGAAGGGCAATGAAGCTGGTGAGGGGTCTGTAGCACAAATCTTTCGAGGAGCAGCTGAGGGAACAGAGATTGTTCAGTCTGGAGAAGAGGAGACTCAGGGGAGACTGTATTGTTCTATATAACTACCTGAAGGGAGGTTGTGACAAGATGGGGGTCAGCCTCTCCTCCCACATAACTAGTGATAGGACTAGAGGGAATGGCCTCAAGTTGTGCCAGGAGAGATTCAAGCTGAATGTTAGAAAAAAACTCTTTTCTGAAAGAGTGGTCAGGTGCTGGAATGGGCTGCCCAGGGAGGTGGTAGAGTCACCATCCCTGGAGATGTTCAAGAAACGTTTACTTGTTGTACTGAGGAACTTGGCTTAGTGGGAAATACTGATGATAGGTGGATGATTGGTCTGGATGATCTTGGAGATCTTTTCCAAACTTGCTGACTGTGTTTCTGTAATTCTATGATTCTATGATAACCACCCTGAAAACCCTTTTTAGGCACCACAGTTGCCTGTATTTTACATATTATATTGGAAAAATAACAAAACAAACACAAAAATAGTATGTGGTTTAATGTATCCAGACTGATCAACATAACTTTCCAGGTCTTTTCTAATATCAAGTGTCTACTGATACAGTGAAGATTGTGGCCATGGTGAAGGAGAATAATAAATCGTTGCCACTGTTGCTGTGATATTTGTGCTTCAGATATGTTTGGGGAATATATCCAAGACCAGTCACATACTGCAGCTATTAGAGTAAAATCAGAAGTATCAGTAACAAAATCCAAATGTCCGTGCATCAATGTAAAGGCTGAGAAAATGAGATCTTGATCTCAGGCACCCATGTTAATAGCCAACATTCATTAATTTAAAGCAAAAACGAAGCAGGAGAGTCAATGTAATCCACAAAGAGTCAGAAGAGCTACTTTTTATTCTCAGGCTTTTCTTTGAGATGAACATGACATTTCCTCTCATTGTCTCTTTCTGCATTGCACATCTCTTCTTTTGCTTCTGTAGCTTGAGTCCACTGATCTCTAGGATCTGTCTGATAATGGAGTACAAAACATACAATGGAGTACAAAATCTATCTCAACAGCAGCTAATGTCTAGATAAATGCTGTTAAAAAAAATCTTCTCATTTTCAAATGTTGCTTTTCTTTAGTATCCAGCTATTTTCAGTTCTGATTTACCAGAGTTTCCATGTCCGTGTTTTTTTGTTTGTTTGTTTGTTTGTTTTTTACCTAGAATAGATTCAGTATTTCTATTGGGACAAATATATATATCTGTATTTTTCATTATGTTATAAAATATCTGTCATCCCTGAGAAAGACAAACGTTATTGGGAGAGGCTTAAAGATCTCATCCTGCTTGCCATATTTAAAAGACATTTGAGAGGTGGTTCAATTCCAGGGTTTAAATGCTTCAGGGGACAAAGAAGTGGGGGAAACATCAATGCTAATGTTTATTACATACAGCACAAAAACCAAGAAGCTATGCTTCAGAGATAAATTCAATTACAGTTAAAGCACATTTGTATCTGAAAGCAGGCTCAACATTTTCAGTAAAGCATCTCCTCTGCAAGAGGCTGCTGCAGAAGCAGAGATTTTCCTCATGACTCCTTTTTTGCCAAGGTTGGATGTTTTTCTTTGCAGATTTTTTTTTTTTTTTTTTAACATACTGAATGAGAGGAGAAACTGAATGAAATTCTGTACTATGTGTTATGTCACAGGAGGTCTGATTGGTTAATTGCCCCTTAAAATCAATAAATTTATAAAATGGAATTAACTTTTCTACTTAAAGGATATTCTATAGATTATGAGTGTGCTTGAGACTGGGATAATGAGGAAAATACTGAAGATTTGTCTGTTGGCACCTCTATTACTTGGCATCTTTGAACAGAGGCATCCATAATAAATAAATAGTTGCAATATGAGGCATAATGATTCTAAAACTGAGAAAGATTTGATAGTTGAAAGAGCTAGTTATTGGTATTATTAGTATTATTGTAATTACTGTAAGCACAGAAATAGAGGTCAAAATATAGCACATTTTATTCTGTGGGAGTGAGAGGCTTTTGCTTTGAGGGAGATGTCTCCAAATCTTACAAGAGCAAAGAACCTTATCATAACTAGTCATATAAAGTGAGTGATTGTGAATTTCTTTCAGTGACAAAGGAGTAGCTTGCTTTATACAAGCCTGATGGTTCATAAAACACATTTTGATGTCTCCTTTGGCTGATAACCACAATTATGTACAATCAGAAATAGAGGACAACATTTTTCTTTGTTAGCAGAATCAGGTCCGGAGATGATCTGCAATACTTTTAAAATGCTCTTCTTTTCTTTCTACCCTTGTGTTCCTTGCCTGTGTATATCTGGGAAGCAGAAAAATAGTCAAATGGAAGCATTCTTTGGAAGGATACATCACACAGAGTGAACAAAATAAAAAGAATATATATAGCGAAGATGAAATCTTTTCTGATAAAATATGTAATATTGTTACCTAATTGCTTCTATCATTTTTATTTTCTTTTTTTTTTTTAACAGTATGTATGACACCACAAGGAACAGGCCAGATATTAGTGAATGTCTTTTTGACCTTTGTTTGGCTGATTAGCTTTTCTTTGGGCGACTGATTACTGTCATTGATTTTCAGGTGACTCTGATGATGATGTATGTGTGATATGCAGTTTGATTTTCAAGAGCACTTCTAACTGGCCTAACTAAGTATAACAGCTCAGTAATACAATTGTAGTGATAGAATAGTTATGTCACTGATAAATAAATGTAAGAAAAAAAATTATGTACAGTAGATGCTGGAGATTCATAGGAAATAATAAGAGGACATTTCTTATTCAAAAGTAAATAAAATAAAAAAAAAAATAAAACAAACAAACAAAAAAAAAAACAACTTGTGGTACCTGTCAGTGATCTTCCGATCATTTTTTTTTCCAGACCATAGTGATAGTTTTGAAAGTATCAGCTAGGCATGGAGATCAAAGTGAAAGGAAGATAGTATACTCAAGATGCCTGTTAAATTTTACTTCAGTAATGAATGAGCATTCTGATGATACTTTCACAGAGCTGAATTCACACTGCACAAATTTGAGCTACGTTATTCAGAGGTTATTCTGAAGGACAGCTAGATCTGATAATATTATCAATCTGCTAGTTCTTACCACTACATGAAATAAATTGTGTTACTGAGTCAGAAGTAGGCAGATTGGTCAGCCAGGACAGTTATGAATCTCCAAACAATATGGAAGAGTATCATAGAGTAAGGACTGCCAAAGAGTTTGTATTGTCTGTATATCTTTCTAAAGATGTGAGTACATTTATGTTTCATGAAAGTAACAAAATTCACTGAAATGTCAGTACTTGAGCGGTTTGGAAAAATACTGTGAAAACTTCGTACCATACCATCTTGCCAATACAATTCAGTCCTGAGCATCTTATAATTCTTTCTACTATAATTCTATTCTAGAATTTGCCAGTCTGCCAAACTCTGTCAGTACAGGCTGATTTCATGGTACAGACAGACAGGAGATGCCAGGATTATTTCTGTTTGTGACGTGTGCAAACTAAAGACCACTTAGTTTGTGGGAGGGTAGGTAGGATATCCACCCTATCAGCTGAATAAATAGATGGGGAATCCTTTCTTAATTGCATAGGTAAACAGGTGTGACAATATCCTATGTTTTCCTGTTGTGTTTATAATTACAGCTGAAATATTCAATTTAATTACAGCTGAAATATTCAATTTAATACAACTTATTAACTATGTCAATAGTACAGATGAAAAGTATACCTATTTCTTATGGTATATTCCTCATTAAGCATATATGCTTTGTATAGTTATCACTGGATTTGAAGGTATTATGAGATTAGACTGTACATCAGGCTGATATAAAACTTTAACTGGATAACTGCAGAGTGCTTTGAGCTTAATAGGAGATATTCTATATATCCTATATAGTGTGGAGAAATAATATAGAACTGAACAGTGAAAAATGGACAAATTCTTGCATCTTCCAGGACACATGAAATATCCTTTAAATATGCATTTTTTTTTAACTTTTAATTTCAACTCTTAGTTTAAAAACTAAACAAAAGGAAACAACATCACCATTTATATTTCTTATTTCTTAGAAAAAGCCAAGCAATGGTCCAATCACAGCTGATGCTGTGACAAAACATAGACTAATAGTATCTTTAAATCACTTAAAGAGTAGCTATTTGTTTTACCTGTTTTTTTTTTTTTTCATACAGCCATTTTTTATTTCATGTGTTGTGTAATGGAATTCAGAATATTCTCTTGAGAGTGACATTACAACTGTGTTGCCACAGGCAAACAAACAAGGTACAGATGCTTAAGGGAGATAAAAAATAAATGCTAATATTTTAGTGATGTATTAAAAAAAAAAACAGCAGGAGTCACATTCAGTGGTTTTTTTTTTTCGTATGTGTGAAAAGTTCTCCCATATAAGGGTCAGTTACAGTTTTAAACACAGATATTTTATTTCCACAGGTTTCAGTGCTTGGGAATGTGACAAAGTAGTTTCTGACAGATTGCCCAGAGCGTATATCTGATCTTTCCAACTGCTGCCTCTACGGTTCACTGAGAGGAGATCATAAGGCCTGAGGTTGGCAGGTGGCAAAGCAAAGCACACAAACAAAAGGGTTGTCTTTCACAGTTTTTTTTTTTTTCCCTTTTTTTTCTTTTTTTTTTTTTTTTTTTTTTTTTTTCCTCCTTATCTTGAGCTTCCAACAGTTTGGCCTGTACAAATCCCCATCTGCTCTATGCATGTCTCCAAAAAGGCACTTAGAAGCAATCATGTGCAGTTAATTCATATAGAAACCCCAAGGCACTGGATTATTGGACTTATGACCCTACTGCCGACCAGCATAGGTTGTGAACCAGAGCCCTTGTGTGCTGGGAGCCGCAGGAAAGGTGATTCACAGTGTGAGGTATCTGGAACGGCACAACTTCATGGCTCCTTTCCATGGAGCATTCAATGTTTGTCAGCTTGGCATTTTCAAATGGAAAGTGATGTAGCTAAGAACTCATAATCACACATTAATAAAAATAGGGACAATCATCCAGTGTTTCATAAATTATCATTTTCTGCATTATATTCTGCATAACCACAACAGATGGGTTAGTCTAGATGGGCCAACATAGATGTGTGATTTACTGGCAAAAAAAATTATGACAGTTGGATTGCAGGCCACACATCCGCACATACATGCTTAAATTTAAATAAGACATATGAAAGGAAGAGTTTAATTCTGACCCTGACAGTTGGAAATGGATCTACCCTCTAAGAATATTAGATATTACTATTAAATTTGCTGAACTTTAACATTTTCACTTATCGTGTACACATAAAAATGCAGAAGTATACTAACAAAATTTGCTGATAAGATAAAGTGGGACCATTTTTTATCTGGAAGAGACAGGATTATTGTAGAGGAAAAGCTGTGTGACCCAGAGCAGTGATAGAAGTGGAATTAAATATAATTCTAAAAAGTGCAAGACCCTTAAGAACTAATAGCAACAGTGTTTGCTATAACATATCAGCTGAAAGGCAGAAGGGAAAGTCTTGTATGTACCAGCCATTTACAGGGTGATATAAACCACAAATCTCCTGCAATTGTGCATAAAATAGATCTCACTTCAAGAGTGATGGAGGCAACAAAGACATGGAAATATCAAATATATTACAGAATATACAAGTGAAATATTCGCTAAGATTAGCTGTATTTATTCACAGATGATGGTGGCAAACTCAAATTAGAACAGGTGCAGATAACATGTATCAGACTGGTCCTATCTGAGGAAATTTAATAGAGTTTAATTTCTTTATCCTAGATAGATGAAAGTAGAGAGGTGTTAAACTGTGCATACACTGCTAAACAGTTGTGTAAAGAATTGTGAGGAAGAACTATTTAAACAAAAAATAATGGGATAACTTCAACTGAGTATTTACTGGCAAGGAATTTTTTCCCTAAAAGCTAGATGATGGTTACTGAACATCTCATCACAGCCAATCAGAGGGAAAGAGATGGGGCATGTGTTTCTCTTCTGTTTTTGGTTGGGGCTATGTATTGTTCTTGGCAGAAACACCAAAGGACTGAAATAATTACTAGAAACTATATAATTTTTCTGAGTGTCCTCTGCAGGTACAAGGGTACCGATTTCTCTATAAGATGTGAATACGTGAATTATTAATCAGAGTAATCATTCCTAGTCATCTTTAAATTGAAGTTTGCAGCTCTTGATTTAGACCTGAAAAAGACATTGTTTAGTCACAAGCTTCTCTGTGCTTTCTTTTTTCAGTTATATCAGTTGTTTTGACAGACAAAATACGGCATCTCTGTTTGTACCACTGAGTGTTAAAATAGAGTTCTAAACACAGCTTTTCATACACCCATGACCTCCAGTCCCAGTAGGCAAAAAATATATATACCTATAATAAGATTACCTTCAAAAGTTGTTTTTTTTTCCTTTCAATAAATATTTTTTTATTCATTTGTCTTATTCTTTGTTGTCTGATTTTTTAGACATTCAGCAAAACAAAGCATACAAAAAAGCTTATCAAAACTATGAAGTTACAAACTTTTAATTGAGGAAGAGGAAGGTAGGAAGAGATAGCCATACATAACAGTAAAATGAAATATGAATATATATGAAATATGTGACATATTTTGCTTGATTCCTTGCACTGAGAATCAAAAATAGCTATACAGTCTGGAGTGTTAATGTTTCAATCATGGCTACCTTTCTCCAGTTGTAACCTTTCCAGCCTATCCATTATCTCATACAAGAGCGTCCCACACAGATGGAATGCCACTGTGATATATCTATAGATCTTCTGTTAGTTATCACTCAACCTGCTAACACCTAGTTCAGAATTTTTGTTGTTGTTGTTGTACCCAAAAAGTTAAAAGGGCAGAGATCCTTACCCAGGACAAGGAGACTATTACAACTGATGACCAGACTTAAAGATTTTTATTCTCTAAGAGTGTCTCTGAGAGGGCTACATGACTTATAAAAGCACAGAACAGCAGTAAAATAAATGAAAGTGAACATCATCAAATGCTTAATACCGAGAAGACCAAAGAAATTGGAAATTGTTAAATCCTATTGCAGATAAGCTTTAGCTCAATTTTTCATTTAAGCTATTTACTCATTCCATAGGTGAAGATTTTCTGCAGTCTACAGTGTGCTCCACCATCAGATTATGGAAAGCAAATTTAAACACATATTACAGAACAAAAGAAATATTGTACAGTGGATATAGATTAAGACAGCTTATTTTTCACAAGAGATGCTGCAGAAATGAAATCATTGTTGTAAAATGCCAGATTGACACTGGATTGCAATAGAAAACCACCTTTTTCGTGGGTACATCCCAGTGTCCAGATGAAAGGATGCATTCATTCCAGATTAAAAACAAATATGCTTTTGGATCATCTTAAACCATATCCAGTCTAAAGTGTTCCTTTCCTTATCTGCTTCCCCCCACATTTTTGTGTGTGTATTCAGATATACCACCTATTCAGAGATGGATGGATATAGCCGAACTGCTTCTTTAGAGCCTAAACGGACGTGTAAATGTTTCTGTTTATTATAGTAACTTCCTTTAATTTCTCAACATTCTTGCCAGTAGGGCACTACTCTCTTTCTCATTGTCTGAAGTGGTGAATTTGTTTTCTGCTCCCCTTGAAAACGTATGATCTGCTTTTGTTTGGGGTCATTAAACACAATATCAGCAGGAAAAGAAAAAGATTAGAAGGCTCTAATCAGGCTACAATAACATTGTTACAATCCGTTACAATAACAGCTAGTTAAAAATAAAATATAAAATAAAATAAAATAAAATAAAATAAAATAAAATAAAATAAAATAAAATAAAATAAAGGCAAAGCAGAAACCCATCGGGTAGAAAAATTCATGCTGTGAACCAAAGTCATGGGACAGGGCTGCCTTATATCTATGTCCACTCCACAGTTCTAGCTTTCTGTACATTCCCTGGACAGCCTTTGAAGAAGATTCAGTGAGGCTGAAGGCCAGGAGCTCAGTCTGTGAGTGCACACTCAGGTTCCTAGATGATGAATAGGTTGTTCTGATATTTGCATTTTCAGATAGCAGTAACAGATAGTTTAAAGTCTAAAGTCTCAGTTGCCTTGGAAAGAAAATGAGTGTTGTATTTCTGAAGCAGATCCTCCTAAAAGGCAAGTACAGGCATATGAAGAACAAGAAAGTGCCTGGGAACAGCTAGCATAGATTTATCAAGGGTAAATAATGCTTGAAAGGATATGACTACCTTCAGATGACTGAGTGTGGATGAGAGAAGTGAATTATATTTAAATTAACAAGACTTCCAGTGCAGTCTCTCATAAAGTCATCAAATGGGTGAAATATAGTTCAGACAGGTGGACTACAGGGTGATGGAGAATTAGTTGGACTACCCGGATCAAGGGGTTATGATGAGTAGGATGAAGTCTAGTTAACAGCAAATTATTTGTAGAACTACTCAGAGGTCAGTCATCATGGAGTTCATGAATACGATCCAAAATCATGAAGATCTAACAGTCATGAAGTTCAACAAAAGCAAATGCTAAGCTGTACCTAGGGTGGACAACATCATACAGCAGGACCAAATGAGCACTACTGAGGAGAAAACAGCTTTTCACATACAGTCATGGAAATCCTGGCTAACAGTGATTCAGCATGATTGATCTAAGTGTCCTAAGTAATCTGTTCTGTGTAGACCCACTTTGAGCATGTGTTTGGTCTAGATGACCTACAAAGATCTCTTCTAACCTAAATAATGATCTGATTTCTATTCACCATTACACAGAATATATTTAATTCCAGCTAGAACTGTCGGTTTCAGCCACAGTGAAAAATTCTCTCTGAAGGAACTGAAGGAATGGCATGGATCTGCGCCAGGGAAAGTTCAGATTGGATATTAGGAAATGCTTATTCACCAAGAGAGAGCTCAGGCACTGTAAGAGGCTCCCCAGAGCAGTGGTCACAGCAACAATCCTGACAGAATTCAAGAAACATTTCAATAATATTCTTAGTTTGAATCTCGGATGGTCCTGTATACAGCCAGGCATTGGACCAGGTGATGCTTGTGAGCCCCTTCCAAGTCAAGACTTTTAAGAAATTACACTTCTAAGTAAGATCTATGTTCTTTTTCCACCTCAACTTGACTCACAGGTATCATGCTATCCTCTTGTTAATATTCCTTCCACTGAGCGTAACAAAACTTTACTGCAGGCAGTTGTCATTTTCTAAACCATTTAATAACACTCATTTTATTTCTAAGGGTAAAAAAATAATGGGGTGATAACATGTCCTGAATTGCTAGTGACAGCAACTGTTAAGGCTTTAAGCACTTACTGTTTTTCACCAGCTGTTGTTTTTAGTACCAGCAATTTTATTTCCCCAAACCCGGACTTATTTATGTATATAAGAACAAGGAAAAAAAAAAAAAAAAGAAGAAGAAAAAAGCCATTACAAAACTGTGAACAAGGTCTGAGAGAGAAATGAAATATTGCATATATTTGTCATTGCTATGCCTATGCAGCTGGGGAAAGATTTTGCACACCCATTCTGTGCTCTGAACTATGGTGTTGCTCATTCAGGCGTGCATGACAATCTGCACCAGTTCCAGATTTACCTACTAGCCACCATGATTATCAGTAATAAAATACAGCTAACATTTAATCAGCCAGAATAAGCTACTTCTGAAAAGCTTTATTTTTCTTCCCCGCAACCCTTAAAACTATTTTCCCCATAAAATTTTTGATATATTTATATTAAATTATCTCTTATCTGATTCCTGCACTTTGTTTTCAATCTCTTCTTCACAGAAGGACAAGAAGCAATGGTTCACCTGGCTTGTTTTTCTCTGGGTTATAACCCACCACTTTATCTCTCACATTTTCTGAACAACCTTTAAAAGAGGCAGAAGGGCAGCCTACTTTGTGGCATCCACAAGATACACACTGTCTTTTCAGCTTTTCAATGCCTTTTCCAGACTCTGGCCAGACTGCAGGTTTGAGCTAGCTAGCTGATGTGAAACAAACAAATGTCAGAAAAATTGTATACTCAATAGAGTGCCTAATGCTGAAAGCCTCCTCATACCAAAGGGATTTTTCAGAGCATTGTTTTGTTAGCATCCATATCAAAGTGTTGCTGTAAGGCCAGCTTTTTCTGTCAGCTATATTGGAGAGATTTGATATGACCTCAGCCACATTTTTCATCTGAATTAATGTGTGTGTGTTTACAAATAGATTAAGGCTCACACATGCTCCTAGATAAACTATACTATAGCTTTCTCAGTAGACGACTGTAAAGTCTATTAAGTTTGATAAGAATATGAACTTAATATATATATTGAGTATAACTTCCTGAGCCTAATAATAGGCAGTTCCACCGGGCTGAAACAATGCTAGACGTGTTGCTTACAAATGCAAATGAACTGATGGATAGCGTCAGGATTTAAGTCTGTCTGGGTTGTAGCGACCATGCAAAAATGGAGTTCAAACTATTGAGGGATATCAGATAGGCAAAGAGTAAAATCAGGAGGCTTAATTTTAAAAAAGCCAACTTCCAGCTCCTCAGGGAGTTAAGTTAACAAAACCCCATGGGAATCTGTCCTCAAGGGCGCATAAGCGGAGCTGAGCTGACAAGCCTTTAGAAAGTTTTCCATGGGGCACAAGAGCTCTCCATTCCCAAGTACAGGAAGTCAAAGTAAGAGACCAGCATCGTTGAACCAGGACCTGGTGGTCAAACAGGAGAGCAAAAAGAAAATGCACAGGCAGTGGAAGCAGAAACAGGTAACCTGGGACAGATATAGAGATGCTACTAGGCTGCATAGGGATGGCATCAGGAAGGCCAAGGCTCAGCTGGAACTGGACTTAGCAAGGAGAGCAAGGAAGAATAGAAAAGGCTTCTCTAGGAACATCAACCAAAAAAAGAATGTCAAAGAGAGCATACTCACCCTAGTGAGCACCACAGGCAGGCTAGTAACAATGGAAAGTGAGAAGACTGAGGTTTTCAACAGTTTTTTTTGCCTCAGTTTTCAGTAGTGACTGCTCTACACACATCCCTTGGCAGATGGTTCAGAAGGTAGAAACTGGGAGAGTGATGTTGCTCCCTCTGTAAGTGAAGATCAGGTTTACGACCACATGAGGAACCTGAACGTTCATAAGTCAAGATGATGAGATACATCCCAGAGTCCTGAGGGAGCTGGCTAGTGTAGTTGCCAAGCCATTCTCGATCATATTTGGAAAGTTACAGCAGTCAGGCGAAGTCCCTGGTGACTGAAAAAAAGGCAATGTCACATCAATTTTTAAGAATAGAAAGGATGACCAAGGGAACTACCTACCTGTCAGCCTCACCTCTGTGTGAGGGAAGATCATGGAGCAGATATCCCTGGAATCTATGCTAAGGCATGTGGAAGAGAGTGAAGTGACCTGGGATAACCAATGTGGCTTCACCAGGGACAAAACCTACCTGGTCAAGATAGTGGCCTTCTGTGGGGGCATAATTGCATCACTGAACAAAGGAAGAGACACTGATGTCATTTATCTGGACTTCGGTATGGCCTTTGACACAGTCCCCCATGACATTCTTCTCTCCAAACTGAAAAGCTATGGATTTGATGACTGGTCTGTTCAACAGACAAGGAACTGGTTGCAAGATTGTACGCAGAGAGTGATGGTCAATGGCTTTATGTTCAGATGGAGATCAGTAACAACTGGTGTCCCCCAAGGGTTAGCACTGGGAC
The DNA here is from genome assembly GCF_002078875.1 of Numida meleagris. Taxonomy (NCBI): domain Eukaryota; kingdom Metazoa; phylum Chordata; class Aves; order Galliformes; family Numididae; genus Numida; species Numida meleagris. The sequence goes on from NC_034438.1 coordinate 3,774,823, forward strand.
TGACACTCTTTTAACATCTTCATCAATGACATCAGCAGTGGGATTGTGTGAACTTCAGCAAATTTGTGGGTAACACTAAGGTGTGTTTAGGTCAACATGCTCAAGGGATGGGATGCCATCTGCAGAGATATAGACAGTCTTGAGCAGTGGGCCCATGTGAACCTCATGAGGTTCAATAAATCCAAATGTAACCTCTTGCACCTGGTTTGTGGCAACCCTTGTTATCAGTACAACTGAGGATTGCAATGATGGAGCAAAGGCCTGCTGAAAAGGATCTGGGGATGCTGGTGAGTGGCAAGATGGACATGAGCCAGTTATGGAACTTTGTAACCCAGAAAGCCAAACATATCTTGAGCTGGATCAAAAGAACTGTGGACAGCAGGGCAAGGGAAGCGATCCTGCCCATTTATTCTGCGCTGGTGAGACCTCAGCTAGAGTACTGTGTCCAGACGTGAAGTTCTCAGTATAGGAGAGATGTGGATCTGCTGGAGCATGTCCAAAGGAGGGCCAGAAAAATTATCCAAGGGATGGAACATCTCCCATATAAGCACAGGCTGTGCGAGCTGTAGCTCTTCTGCCTGGAGAAGAGAAAGCTCCAGGGAGACCTGAGATAGAAATGATTTCAAACTAAAAGAGGGTAGATTTAGATTTGGCACAAGGAAGAAGTGTTTTACAATCTGAGCAGTGAGATGCTGGAACAGGTTGCTGAGGGAGATGGTGGAAGCCTCGTCCCTGGAGACATACAAGATCAGGCTGGAACAGGCTTTGAGCAACCTGATCAAGATGTAGGTGTCCTTGTTCATTGCACAGGAGTTGGACTACATGATCTTTAAAGGTTCTTTCCAACTTAAAAGTTTGTGTGATTCTGTGGTTAACAGAGGAACTTTAAACATCAAAACAGTATCTGTGTAATTGGATGGATATATCATGGACAGACGAGGTTAAAAGGATGCTTACAGCAAGGAGTTTCAGTCATTCTGTTCGTTAGGAGTCTGATTTCTTATTCTATCCCTATGCTAGCATAGTAAAGATGTAATCAGTCTTCCTCCTCTCCTCTCTCATTCTATCTTGACTCTTCTGTTTCTCTCTTCTTTCACTATTTCCTTTTCCATATGGTAATAAACATTAACCACTTATGTTAGCATTCCAGATAACTCAATTGTCTTCTCAGTCAAAAAATAATATACTAGGGAGAAAAAAAATAAAAGTAAAGGAATATTGATTAATCACAGAGAATCATCATTCTTTAAGTTTGTAAGCAATCTCCAAGTTTCTAAAGATATTAAAGTCTCTGAGATGTGTTGGGGATATACTGAAGAAGGCTAAGTTCAAAAGCTATATTCAGCAAAGTTAAGATTCTGCCAGATGATAGCTGCTAATCTCTTTTAAGGTACTTGGTCTTCTGAGTAAAAATCAAAACCCAGAGGCAACAAACACAAAAGGGTTATCCAAAAGAACTTACCAGACGAATGGGGAGGTTGACAACTGTACAAGATACTCAAACAAGTTACCACAGAAACTATACAAGTGCATGTTCTTAGCCTGCAGCAAAGTGAGCTAATTTGCATTAGGTTAGCAAACAGTAAGAGAGCTTGTTATGTCTAATTAGCTAAATGCATTCTTGTAGCTCTTCCTACCCACTGGCCATTTAAGATTTTTCTTTTTCCTCCCTCAGCTTACTCACTTCTCACTGAGCCACCTTTTATATACAGTTCTCCAGACTCAGTATTTTATTCTGCACTGTCCATGCTGGCATACCTTGTCACATGATGGAGCAAAGTGGCTGCTCTTTATGCAGCTGTCATTTCCATTTTAAGGTTCCTGTGTCATGGGACTCTCAATATTTCTGTGACCATGAAAAGACACTTTGTTTATCCGTTGTTTTTCAGCATATAAGAAAGAAGCTGAAAAAGAGCACTCCAATAAAGCTTCAATGGATTTTCTTTTAGTCAATTCATATTCTGCAAAAGTGTATTTTTTTGCCTGAATCAATATTTTGATGGGGAAGATCAGTGTCACTAGTTTAATAAAGATATTGCACATGCAGGTATTTCTCTTGATGAGATGGTCTAACAAATCTTCCCAGTAAACTTCAAAACTGTTAAACTTTCAAAAAAAAAAAAAAATCAGCAAAACAATCTCCATTTCCTGGTATAATGTTGCCCTCTTATTGTGTCAAATATGTTTTACTTTGAAAAGCAAGCCAAGTGGTGGGTGGGAAATAAAACATTTTCTGTAAGCTGTTCCTAAGGTACATGAATGCCTCATGCATTCATGTAAGAAAATAAATAAGCTATATATATTGTTTTTGTATAAACATATGTATATGCATACATACACACATTTATTTGTTTATTTTATTCAATCATTGTCTGTTGGGGAACGCCCCAAGTTTCCCCAAAAGGGTTGCCCTCCGGGTCTGGCGTGGGGAACGCAAGATCAACTCAATATGAGATGCGTCCAACTTTATTGTAGCAACATACCATCTTATATAGCATACTTGCTTCCAGGGATACAAGGTCCAGGGATACAAGCTCTACGCAACGCACACGCTAACAATATCGTTGCCCGAGTTATCTCCATATATGGGATATGTTGTTAACTACAACACTATGGATACAGAATACTATGGATACTGAATACAACTAGAACACTCTGGAAAACTCCACACCCCACACACCTAGGATTTCATCACTGGTAAATCATTAGTCAATCAGTAGCTACGTGCTGCCGACCAACCTGCTCTCCAACAATTGTCCAAATCTCTGTAAAAACATTAAAAATTCTCTACTTCTTTCCAGTCAAATACCCATTATAGCAACCCGGACAGAATCTGCAAATGGCAGGAGATGACAATTGCATGGAGATGGAGGGAGAAAGGAGAGATTTGGCATCTTTTTCTTTTCATAGCTGGGAACTTAGCATGATGTTCAATGTCTGCCTGCAATCATTTTCATATTAGAATGACAAAGATGTTTGCATGGTTTACCAGTTTTTATGTAGATTTTTCAGTACTCATCTACTTAGTGCATGAGACCTAATAAAAAGCTGAAATAAAACAACTAGTGAAATTTGAATGCCTAACACATAGATGACAATGGCCTACATCAGTGTATAGATAGATAAATAATATATGGGTTGGTTGCACTGGATTCATAGTTAATTTGTGCTCTCAGAGCAACAAAAATTGCTTTCAATGTTGAAATAAGAACTCAACACTACTAGCTTTCTGGTTTTTAATTATTTTTGAAAATGTCCAGAAAGGGCAAATAAGCAACATTCGCAGATTCTTTAACTGTATTTTTGTTAACCATCTGTTGCTAAGAGATGATAGATGAAAATTTTTGTTGATGCTTAAAAGAATATGGAATAATTTTCCTTTCTTGTGAATTGAAAAATGCAATTAATTGTTTCCACGCAAAAATAAATAAATAAAACAAAACAAAACAAAACAAAACAAAAAAACCTCACACAAAAATATCAAAAACAGATCTGCTCTTATGAAATAATGTAGAAACATCCTATTTTTGCATCTTATGACTATCTATACTTTCAACTAAGTATTGCAATCAGAGTACCTTTAAAGATGATGGACAATTTAGAAAATTGTCAGATCTCTGAAAAATGCTCTGAGCAATTGACCTGAACTTGTTCATCTTGAAGACTGATGCTAGGGATTTAACACTTCCAGATTCACTTCAAATTAGACCCAGAGCTATTGCTGACTGATGCAAGATCATATGGCTTTGAGTATCCAATTCAGTCAGATCCTGAGGCCATCTTTCTGGGAACATTTCCTGGTATAAAGATGCCTTAACTCATTCATCAGTCTTCCTTTTGACAAGATAAAGGCAAAAGATTACAGTCTGTACTAGAGAAGAACAACTTCATTGTCTAACCTGTAGACAGCACCCTAGTTCCATAATAATTTTTACATGAACTGAGAGGCTAATTTAATTATTTAGCATTAATCTGTGAAATAATGTGGTAAAATTGGCAGAAGTTATGAAAAATATACCAAGGACCTCGTGTGCTTTGCTTGCTTCATGATTAGACAATTGTATGAAGAATGTTTCTCTTTATTCAAATATAAAATAAAATAAAATAAAATAAAATAGCCCAAAAAAGGAGGTTTAAATGTTTAAAGGAATAAATCCTACTTTCCTAGAACACTGTGTATCCAACTTTAAAAAAAAAAAAAAAACTCTCCTAAAAGAGAAAGAAAGCACAGATAGAAATCAATAATGAGTAATAATCTCCCACCCAAAACGTGATAAAAATCTCAAGAAATTATGATAGTTACACATTAAGATTGGAACTGAATTCTTTTCATGTGCAGAAGTCTAAGAGAGATGAATTTAATGAAATAGCTAGTAACAGCATACAGATTTCGTATAAGCACATAGCAATGACCGCAACAGGTCAAAGGAAATGTTAGTCTAATCTAAGAGCAGTCAATAGCAATGAACATAAGAACAAGCATTCAGTGATGGCTCATCAGATTACTTTCCTAGCCCTCAACAATTTGCATTTCATTTGGATGAAATAAAAATATGATTCTTCTGGTTTAGGAAAGGGAATTAAGGGTGTGCTTCACATTCCAGCTCAGTGATTATGCAGACATAAAATGGATAATTTGGGACAGATTAGTGTTTCCTGTTCTGTCTAGAAATATTATTTTCCTTGAGACTATGATAAAGATTTCTGTATAAATGTATAAAATTAGTAATATGTTCCTACACTCTCCATCCTCCATCTTCTGAAAGTAAAGTCCAAATCATAACACAGAAACCATAGACAATCTATTATTTTCTGCACTGCTAAAGCTGTGGTTTCCTTCCTCTCAAAATGCAAAGTTCGGGGTAAGAGGGAAAGGGAAAGTATATCTCAGCCTCTACAGTGCAAGGGCTTTCAGAACAGCTGGCAACAGCTGAGGGGATCAAATGTCTTAGTCATGCACCGTGCGGTATTTGTGTGCCATTCAGTCCATCAGGGAAATTCAGACAGCAAAATGTCATCTTTTCCTTGGCCACAGTCTGCTAATGAGGTCTATCTTCTTGGCCATTTGATCACCAATAATCCTGAAATGTGAAAACGTAAAAATGAAATGTGAGAATGTAAAAAGTATCGCAGAATGGTGAAGTAGGAATTAAAACATGGAAAACTGGAGATACATGAGACCAAACTGAATGTCAGTACCCTTCACCATTACAATTAATTGTAAAGTAGCTTTTATCACATCTAAGCTTGTAATCTAGAAAACTAGCAAAGTTGAGCCAGCAGTCCCTGCCATGAAGTTGGAATGATGTTTGATCAGTTAATTATTTCTGAAGAATTCTAAGTGGATTTAGGAGCAATAGTCTTGACATTCAATTCTTCTGCCAGGCTGCTGCAGTGTGTTACTCATTTACTGTTCAGGTTGCTGAAAAGAGGTGTTTGTTTCCCCAAGCACTGAAGGAAAAACTTAGGTGTATGTGTTTTCTTGAGTGAAAAATGCTGGTTTATATCCACTGAAAGGTGTGGGTTTTGGTGGAATCTTGAGTAAATCAAAATGGTAATACCAGTGAACTATCCAACAAACATGTTAAAATTTCATTTTAAGGTTTAATTTTATGTTTTATATTTGCAGAAGGAAAAGTTTCAAAGTCGTATTTTTATGCAGTAACTCACACTTGAATTCAGTTGAAGATTCTAAAACAAAACAGAATGTTTGGATCGAGGTAGATGGAAACTAGGGTACTTAACGCCAAATATATTTATATTATTACTTTCTCATTTATTGTACATTTGTTCAAAACTGAAACATAGTCATATTAGATAGCTGGTCCCAAAGAGGAAAAAATTACCTATTATAATGCCCAGTCTTCAACATTTATTTCAGCCTGAATTTATTTCCACTTGAGCTTGTTGTTTTCCCTTCCATCCAGGGACGTAGTTTTTGTGACAAAAAATATGGTAGGCAGTTCATAATTGTAAGTACCTGAAGAAAGAGAAGAAGGGTAAAACATCCTGGGACAGTTTTTCTTCTTTTAAGAAATACTATGTGAACAAATAGCAACAGTGCCACTTGTGTTAAAAATACAGAAAGATTGAATTTCCTGCTCTGTTACTGCTCAGGTTTTCAAACCCAACCCACTGCTAAAAGCTGTGAGCACTTGATCTTTGACTTGAACAATAGTATTTCACACTTGGAAAGATCCTTAAAACAGACTCCAGAATGTCTCTGCCACCATGGATTTTAGTACAACTCTTGCCTGTGGAAAAATAAAAGCTAGATATAATTGATCTGCTTTTAGGTCAGTGGATTGGCCTGCAAACTTCTTAAAATAGGAATTAAATGTTTCATAGTGAAAGCATTTGTCTTTAGGAAAAGAAATAGGAATGCTCGCTCAACCTTAATTGGACTCTGTCCCGTCTATCAAAATGCCAAGTTTGTCCCTGTGCAGATTACAGGGTAGGTCCCTGATGTTCATCTATTGTGGGTGGCCAGGGACTAACTATTTTTTCCTGGTGACTCAGACACATTGATGAACTTGGTCTAGTGAAAATTGAGTAGTTCTAGTCGTTGCTCATCATTAAGAAGACATCTCACAGCTGTTTTGTGGGAGTGCCTTAGGCACAAGCTCAGTTGTCAGAGCTGGGATCAATAAAATTATCATTCATGTCAGACAGACAGTATCTTTTTTTTTACTTTTTGTTTTGTGGAATGACAGTCATTTTATAGACCCATTAGATTATTTTTCTGTTTTTTTTCTCCTGGCAAATCTGCTTAGTGCTGACCCAGGTTTAAGGCAAGAATTTCATTTTTCCATCTCCTTTTTCCCACAGCATATCATAGGTTTATATCCACACCAAACATTTATTCTGCTTTTTCTAAAATATTTGGAGAATGGATAGTTATGGGAAGGGATTTGAACATTTGTATGGATTCTTCCAGATTGTCTTCCTGTCTCCAAAATGATATTCGGGTGCTGATACAAAATCTGGCATCTGGTTTCTTGTTTTCTGGAACAGGGCCTGTTGGAAAACAGAAAAAAAAAAAGACTAAGACTAAGACACCTAAATATAAAAGGAAGGAATATTGATCTGTCCTAGACATTATTCAGAGCGCTCGTGACTTCCTACTCCTCCCATTAGCTGGTATAGCAAAAACAAGGCTGCTCAAGATGCTGCTTCCCTAACTGTGTTTCCAAATGGTTATCTTTTGTTTATAGTTACATAAATTACTGCCTGTTAAAGATATTGTCCTTGTAGAGCTTGATCAACAACCACTGAATTCCTTCTCCTTAGCCCCAGTGGGACTTGGATGAATACCGTGTTCAGCAATGCCTGTCCTCTTCTGTCTCTTATTAATGATCAAGAGCACGTATCTCCACGAAAGAGTGTTCAAAGAACCAAGCTTTTTTGTTATAAAACCAAACTGTTTCCCATTATACAACGAGTGAGGGCTTCCAGAGTGAAAGTCTCAGTAATGAAAGGTCTGGAGAATCCTTGTAACCTTTTTTGTTCCACGTGCAGATTTCTCTAGCTGGGACCTCCTAATCACAGAGAAAACACAGCAAAAAACAACTCAAGCAGATGGTGCTGTTGTAGAGATGAGATGCTCAAGCAGAAATGCATTGTTTGCCTGCATGAAGATGACCAAAAATTATATTGTTGATTCTGCTAATGACATGATCTTTGTCAAAGAGTCTACTTTGAGATGCTACTTTTCCTGCTTTGACCAGAGGCAAAGCTAAGCAGAAAACTGCCTGATCCTGGGATAGATTTTCCGGATAATGACAGTTGAAGGGCAGAAGTGGATCATATGATTCATTTGCACTTTCCTTCTCAGATCCAGATATTATATTCTATGTATGGAGGCGACTGATTGCCAGTGCCTCCCCACCCACTGTCCATCTCCAGCAGATTTGTGTTCTCCCTTTGGTTGTGCAGGAGTGAACCTTAGTGGGGAACTGGCTGTCTTGAAGATGGCAGCTCATCCATCAAGGCTTTCACAATCTGTCAGCATTGCATTTAATCTCACTTGTAATTTTCCAGGGAAGGTTTGCAAAAGCCACAAACAGAATCTTAATGCTATAAAATGCTGTTTGTAGCCAGTAAATGCTTTCTATCCGGATGAAGCTGTGCTCCTTTCAAGCTGCCCTGAGATATCCAGAGATAAAAAAAACTCCCAAATTCATCTTACAGTCTCATGTGCACAGATCAAATTCTGCTATGACTGGTACATTTTCCCTGTAAAGTCACATTAATCCAACTGGATGCTTAGAACAAAGAAGCCATGAAAAGACTGTTTTCCCAGGGGTCCTAAGCATCCATTTCATGAATTTGTCCTTCTGGAGGACCTTTCTCTTCAGTTACATGGTGAGCTTCATGCCCTGCTTCTTTGAGTCAAGATCCACCTTCCCTATACTCACAGCTTTTAAATGAAATTTGGATTCAGTAAGCTTGTGCCAACTCTTAATCTTTCATTATCTTCACTACACCATCCTTTCTTCTTCATTCCCCTCTTAGGTTTACTAGTAAAGGAATGAGCAAAAGTGGAATCTATATAACCAGAATTATTCTCTAGGAAACAATGCCAGATTCAATCACAGGATGTTGCTCTGAAAATGAGATTTAAAGCTCTGTTTCCCAGGTATATGTTCAATAGTACAACCTTGTTCCCTGACCCCTCTGTCTGTGTCACACTGACAGATCATATCATCTCTTCATACAGACCCACAGAAGATGCAATTTGTCAACAAGTCCCTGAGCCGTGCAGATCTGGGCTGGATTTCAATGATCCAGTTTCTCTCATGGCAATAAGATGGGAACAAGGAAAATGCCTGGAATTATGTGGATGTCAGTGACCTCATCAAGGGCTTTATCCCTTGTTTCTCATTCCAGAGAGCCCTACCCTCTGGACCAAGTTATGAACTGAAAGAAGAATGTGTACTTTTCCTCTAGACATCCTTCTATATAGTTTCCTCAGCAAACAGATTAATTAAATCACTATAGCTATATTTTTATGGGTGCTGGAAGCGGTAATTGTAATTATGACAGCATTAGATTCCTGAGAAGCTTATTTTCAGCCTTCGAGCTGAAAAACTTTGACTAAATGTCCTGACTTTTTTAGTGCCAGGTGTCCTCCCTATGCTGAATTACTTCATAAAATTTCATCAAAGCACTTAATCGGTCCCTGAGGGGAAGATTAAGAAAAATACCATGCTTTGAAATTAACTATTTTCATTAATAACATTAATGTTTTCTCCATAGTTTGTTAGGAAACTTTGGAGTTCAAAACCAAATCTCTGCTACTTTTAATAGAAATCTTGCCAAATTCAGTCAAGTTATGAGCCAGCCACATGGAGGCTGGGAAGAAGATTTTTGTGCAATTCATTTCTCCTGAGTATTCTCCAGCTCTTAGCAGATTTGTTTCATTTCAAATTGTAGCATGTCTTCTCTGCAATTTTTCTTCCATACTGGTGGGAGAAAATATATGTTTTGGTCCTAGAAAGGACAAAAAAAAAAAAAAAAAAAAAAAAAAAAAAAAGAGGAATCAGATAAGCAAAGACTGGAAAACCATGGAGAAAAAGGCAAAGGCATTTTTTTGATATTTGAGTAGTGCTTTGCTTGCACCTTAATTATATTTACAACCTTACTTGCTCTTTTAATATATTTCTGAGTTGTTTTTTTTTTTTTTTTCTGATAGGTAATGAATGCTTGAAATATTCACTGAAACTACATCTCTTTGTAATGATTTGCTCAGAACTGCAGAATCTTAAAAAAAAAAAAAAAAGATAAAAAAAATCTTCCTTTAACTCAAACAAGGCATAGCAAGAGAAAAAAAATGATTAAAAAGTCCAAAATAGACCAAAATAGTCTTCTATTCAGACAGTCAATTTCTCAGTGGTGCCCAATAGACATATTGAATCACACATTTTGCTTACACAGCTGCCCAGAGAAAAACAAGGACCATATTGCTACCCATCTCCTTTTGCTAAAGGTTGGCAATTATAGCAGTTGGAAAGCAATAACAATCTTTCATTGTGTCAGTGAGTATTACTCAGGTTGGTATACAACCTCCCTGCTTACCTTTAAAATATTCTTAATTAAATTAAAATTAAATCTGTAATATAGAGGTATGATCCTACTGACATTACAGATTTTGTGACTTGGTGAAAAGGCGATGAGCAGGAATTCTGCGGCCATGTTATGTAAGTATGTGCTAGGTGCAGATTTACTTTCAGGCTAGAATGAACCAATGTTGTTTTTTGTCCAAAATCCTATTTCTCACCGTGTGCACCTTAAAGGATAGATGCAAAAAATACAATAAGGTAGTGTCATAAGCCGATCATAAAAGAGCATTCTCCTTATAGTAGATATGAGGGAGTTTGTTTATATCTTGAAACATCAGAGTTTATTTCCATAATAAATATAAATACCACTTTGGGTGTGCAAAGTTAGAAAAAAGAATACAGCTGTTTTTGTCCTGTGGTAGAGGGTAGCAATTCATACTTTTCATAACCTGGGATGTAGCCTTTCACAAGGCTGTCTCAAACTAGTTATTCATTTTTATCCAGACAGTTGGAAAATTACAAGAAAAATCATGATATACTAATACCAATTAAAAAAATGTCTGGAATTTCTCATCTAGAAATTTAATACAGTCTATACTTTTCATCCGTATTGTTTAACGTTCAAATGCTGAAAAGAAAGGTTATTCTACTGGTTGGTAAGCTAGTCGAAAATTTAGCTAGCTAATAGGGTTTATTCTTTGTTCTGCTGCAGACTTGTTGCATGTTAAAAGATAAGTCACTAAAAGTGAAAAAATATCATTAGTTGTAGGCATTACTTACTCCTTGTGATAAACATTTAAACTCTACCGAAACCAGAGAGTAATCAGCATGTAGAGCACTTTTATTTGGGAATCAGAAGGTGGATGATCCAAGAAGTGGCCAATACAGAAATTTTAGAAGTTAAATCTCTGTTTAAAAATTCAGGCAAATTAAAAATATCTGTCTTGGTTCCTTCTAAATTCAGAGTGACTCTTCACTTACAGCTCCTCAAATAACAAAGACACATTTCCTTGATCTTCTTTGGGAACAGAGAGTACATGAAACCATTTAGGGAAGATGTTCTGAAAACAAAATAGATTTTGAATCTTTGTACTTCTCAGACATGAGCTAAATGATAGGATTACAGACCTCTCAGGACCAAAATATTTTAAAGCGTGCTCTGATATGTATGTGACAGGAAAAAAAAAAAAAAGTATGAAAGCAGATGTGTTTTCAGCTTCAAGCAAAGTTGCATCCAGGATTAGATGAGTGCTGAACAGGGATGTTGCAGGATCACAATTCTACTAAAGTATTTTTTGCCATAAGGTCTAGTCTATAGAATAAAGGAACTGGAGTTATCAAATATGACAAGATTCTGCACAAAATAGGGAAATTCATTGAGAAAATGGTGCATCTGAAATAACATGAATATTGTCAGTATGCTCTGTTCAAGATTTTCATAGATTCAATCTGATCATTTCTCACACTAATCTCATCTGTGTGATACTATCAGAATATATTCCAGTGATATATTCCAGTGGTGACCTGCCTCAAGAGTGACATTCCAGTTGTACCCAAAAAGTCAGACTAGACATAGAGTTACGACCACCTGTTGGTTCATGGTCTCTGAATTAGATGATATTTACAGACCTATTTTGCTTTTTCTTTCCCTTGTAGGTTTCAACTGAAGAAGGAATGAGCTTAGCCAGAGAATATTCTTGTTCCTTTTTTGAGACTTCAGCAGCCCTTCGCTTCTATATTGATGATGTCTTTCATGGACTGGTGAGGGAAATTCGAAGGAAAGAGTCCTCACTGACCATGGCAGAGAAGAAGATGAAGAGGAAGGATAGTCTGTGGCGGAAGCTGAAAGGTTCCCTAGGGAAAAAAAAGGAAAGTACAACCTGATGGCAGTTCCTCACGAGCCACCCCTCAGGAGGTGTTCATAGTAATGTACAACTGTTTGAAAAGGCAACAATAACACAGCATCTTACAGACCAGATCCTAGAGTTCTGTCCCTTCAGCACTCATGCAAAAGTAGCTCCTTGAACGCCCAACTCATGCTGCCCTGTGGCTGCTCTGTATTATAGATCAAGTCACTTAGCATACCCTCTCACACCTTCTCTCAAAATCTGAGTGGAGAAAATACTGTGCTTTTTCCCTGTGGTCCCTGGATGGTCTTCAAATGCTAGAACTTTAGCCAGCATCCAGTGCAGAACCAGCTGCCATCAATTCGAGAACAAGAGATGCACCTATCACCTCCTCTTTTTGCATGCATGGATCATTTCACCAACCCAGGAATGAATAACACCTATTTCAGCAGGCATTTTGACTGTGTAAAGACTTTAGGATCTGACCTTCAGCTTTTCATTCACTTGTAGTTTTAGGACTAGGCTGTTCTCAGCCCATGCATGTGTGTGTATGAACTGGGACCAGAAATCTGGGGGCTCTCCATGTTGACTCTGTTAGAGCCCCATCATGATTGCATTCTTTCCATTTAGCAGGAAGGGTTGGCAAACACACCGTAACTCCCACATCAGACAACCAGAAGGCCGCAGGACTACAGCTCTGTCTCCTCTACTTATTACTAATCACAACTGGCAAGCAGAGGTACATTTTCCTGCAGACATGTAATAAATTGACCACATTCCTGCAGCATACAAAGGAGTGCAAAAAAAGCGCTTTCAAATACTTCCCAGAGCCTCCCCTAGAGCAGTGCATCTCTGTTCCGCTAAGATCTGCAATATAGCATTCGGTCTTCAACTTACTATTCCTTGACCATCCAAGTGAATCATCTGAGTGATCAGATGGGTGGGTCTTTTAAATATTCCTTTTTAAAGCTGGCATGAAGTAGAATACAATCTCATTGATTTTTTTTTCTAGTCTTCTTTAAATATTGAATTTATTTATAAATTTTACAACTAAATCATGCATACATTTTGTCGAAGAATAAAGATCTTGAATTCCATTAAGCTATGCTAGTATTCAGTGTAATTTGTGTCTGTTCTGTGATAATTGATATCATTAGAAAAATATGTGTATTCCTTAGTAATTTCTATTTTTTTTTTTTCATTTTTCTTCTTTGACTCTTTTTCAAAGTTTGGACTAATTAATTACATTTTGGAAGAAAAAAATACTTATAATTTGGAACTGGGGGTAGTGTATTTGTTTTGTTGTGTTGAATATGAAAAAGTTATGGTTTCGTGAAAAATTTCAGTTCATTAAAATCTGGTATTTTATTCTCTACTTTCCCTTCCATTCAAGAGAATCCATTGATTCTTTTTGTCTTGTCAGAAATTTTCCATCAAAAGCATCTCTTCAATGTGTATAGTCAGGTCATATGTGGCTGTATTTCTACCTCTGAAATATTATTTTAGAGAAATACAAACACACATGGGCATCTAAGGTGAATATTCCTCTTCCTACCTTCAAAAGCTCAAGCCTGCATTTACATTACTGTAATTACTGTTATTATTTTACATGTATTGCTACAAAGATTTTAGGTGAAGCTTCCAAGAGACAGAGAGGTGTGCTTGAACAAAGTGTTTCTGAGCTAAGCATTGGTAGAGAGACTACAGGACGTTACACTGAACAGATGGTGGCTATGAGACTATAAATAACAAGAGGAAACATCTGTGACTGTTCCAGTACTGCACACTGCACAGGGAGGAAAAGGCAGTCGTTCCACATGTAAGAGACCATAGAAATTACTGCCCTGAGAAACCATGAGGGGTGCTCACTAGTCTTTTTCAGTCAGATGCCTAAGCTTTGAGTCACTTGAAAAACATTTAGCATTGGTTTATTATTTCACCTGCATTAATGAGGGATGTACTAAATCAGTGCTGTCTCTGCTCTGTAGTTTTAGGAGTAGCCTGCCACTGGTCAGTTTGGAAGACAAAGGAGTTGCAAAAAGAGGGCATGGATACAGTTTAAGACCAAGCTTTAACGGAATTCATAAATTAAACCTCTCTCCTTGAGAGCAGCCCTGCGGAGAAGGACTTGGGGATCCTGGTGGGTGAGAAATTGGACATGAGCCAGCAGTGTGTGCTTGCAGCCTGGAATGCCAACTATGTTCTGCACTCCATTAAAAGAGGAGTGGCCAGCAGGGAGAGGGAGGTGGTGGTCCCCTCCCTACTCAGCTCTTGTGAGACCCCACCTGCAGTACTGCACCCAGGCCTGGGGCCTCCAGCACAAGAAAGACGCAGAGCTCTTAGAGAAGGTCAAGAGGAGGGCCACCAAGATGATCAGAGGGCTGGAGCATCTCTCGTATGAAGAAAGGTTGAGGGAACTGGGCTTGTTTAGTTTGGAGAAGAGAAGGCTCCAGGGAGACGTCACTGTGGCCTTCCAATACTTGAAGGGAGTGTATAAATAGGAGTGGGTAGGGGTATGACTGCTTACATGGGTGGATAGTGATAGGACAAGGGGGAATGGTTTTAAACTAAGACAAGGGAGGTTTAGGTTAGATATTAGGAGGAAGTTTTTCACTCAGAGGGTAGTGATGCATTGGAACATGTTGCCCAGAGAAGTTGTTCCCATCCCTGGAGGCATTCGAGGCCAGGCTGGATGTGGCTCTGGGCAGTCTGGTCTAGTGACTATTGCAACCCTGCACTCAGCAGGGGGGTTGAAGCTCAATAATCCTTGAGGTCTTTTTCAACCCAGGCCATTCTATGATTCTGTGATTAAACACACTCATTTTCTGTCATTAAGGTAACCTGGCATGGAAAAATATCTTTCCATACTAATAAACTGTAAGCCTTCACAGCAGGGTTACCACATGCAAACTGCTGTTGGAAATGCTGCCTGGACTATGCTAGGTTCTGCCCTATGCACTGCAGCTGGTTAGGAAAGTGCTAGCTGTTGTGGTCTGAAACTATGCCAAGAATCATTCTGAGATTTTAATAGTATAGTTTTAGTACCTTTGATATTTGATACTGGCACCAATATAATTTACATTGCCATACTTTTAGATGTACCAAGCCAGTGAAATGTCCAGGTTCTCTATTTCTCCACAGCTAACCTATACATTCCAGATTATCAAAGATATTTTGTAGTAAGTCACTCCAAAAAGAATGAGATATGTATTGGGTGGAGAGGTCTGAATTAATCTCACTCCATTTTAGTCATATAAAACTCGAATATGACAATTAGTTGTTTAAAGTTAAGTGACAGAGAGCTTCTTCTGCTGATTTGTCCTGTCTAGGTTGGATGGTTAGCATGGCATGAATCACTGCCTAAAATGGCTGCCTTTTTACAGCACCTATATGTTGCTCCGTAAAGTGCAGCTTGCATGCAAGCCTAATTCTCTGGTGGCTCGAAACAGGTATGATAAATGCCATTGTTAACAATTTGTCCACACTTGGCCTATGGTAAAGAATGGTACATTGAATATTGTCTCTAAAATGCTTGACCATCTTTTATTTTTTAAATAGGAATGCCATTCTGATTTACCATCACCCAATTCTTCAATAATCTACAATACTTAACCTTAGTTAATTGAGCAAAGCTGGTGGAGGTTATAGTCAGTGAGGCTAACATAAGTCATAACTTCACAAGATGTTGGATACAGCTGCTTTACCTAATTAATCATTACCATTCTGTCACAGAAGATTGAATTTAGGTAGGAAACTCAGATGATAGAGTTAAAAAACAGTTGCTCTGTGTCTGAAGACCTTTATATCTCTGACTACTCTCATCTAACCATGTCTGGAAAATCTGAAGAAGGAAACTATTTTGTTTTACTACGTTGCCTACAGCCCCATGAAGGTGGCAGTTATAATTTACTCCACTGTCAGGCTGTGCTGCAGTTGGACAATAATTCAGCTTGCTTCCTTTATAATTAAGGCCAGATAATAAATAAAAATAAAAATAAATAAATCTTTGCAAATGTATCCATAACATTTCATGGAAATACATAATATACACTAGTTAATTAGCATTTTTCCCACTTTTGGCATAACACATGTTGTATCTCACTGTGAAGTAATTACCTTTGGAGAAGGCTGTAAGTCAAGGCAGACTACCTCAGTGCTTTAAGTTTCCTTTTCTGTCTGTTCTATGTATAGGTCTTAGGACTTAAGCAGAGTAACCACCCATTGTCATGGTTTTATGATTTTCGGTTATTGGTATTCCACATCATCAACTCGTTTACTATATTAACGGTCCAAAGTCTTTACAAATTATTGAAAATAACTTTTTACATCAAAAAAGACAAAGTATTTTAAGTCTCAGTTGTAAGAAAGCATAACTAGAACAAAAAGTAATTCTCTTCTGCGCACTGTATAATTGAAATTTCTATACATCTCCATTCTGATTCCTTCTTTGACATTTGATTCCTCCTTGTATCATGACAAATGATAGGAAAACAAGTGAATGATAGCCCTCCGCAGAGTTTAGTGTCTCACAGTGATGATTTACATTCTACAACTATGTCAATGTCTTCTCCCTGATTGAACGTAATGCTCTCTGTGGGTCAGACCGTGATATTTGTGATAAGCAAAATAGCTGTGTGTGGGCCTCCTTGGCTCTGTAGAGATAGAAAAGATACCTACTGCAGCCATCTCAGAAGGTAATAATGAGATGACGGCATTAGTTATTAAACTGGAAATCAGCAGAAAAATTTCATATTAAATAAAGTTTAATTAGCTGTAGGAGTATACAAGAATTTGCCTGAATTTGTACTAGTGATGGAAAGACAGAAGTCTAGAATAGTGTTATGTTAATATAGTATTTATAATGTAACACTTACAATGGCAGACATATTTAAACACACCCCTTAGGATATCTTATTCAGTGAGTATCATATACATCACTTTCTGTTTATGGCTCTGAGAAATCCCTAAAAATAAGTAAATGGAAAAAACAAAATTACAGAATGTGACTTTTATACAGTATTAAAATCTCCATTTACTAAAAATGGCATTTGGCCAGAATAGTGTCTTAGACTACTTGGATATCTTTTTTAGCGATATTTCTAGCCTGATCTGTCCCTACAAGTATGTGTTCCTCCTTAGGATGTCTGCCTGGCAAAATGATTTGTAATGAGGATGGCATTGTCTTACAGATGCTGTGAAAGTCACCCCAAGCGGCATTGTCCTGCACCTCTAGCCTGATTTATTGCTCCCTGATGCTCCTGTTTCTAAGCCTCCTCAATTTGAGCTCTCCAATTTTGTTACATTGTGCTGAATTATGAGGTTATTTTATGATGAGGACAAATGTCCACTGAAGAGCACCAAACTCATTTCATGATCTGAACTTTTCCCCCAAGAGGTAATAAAGACAAGTACATCCAAAGCCATTGCATCACATACTGTATATCTTCTGTCAATAGATAATTAATGTGACAATGAGATTTTCCATTCTTGTACTTTGTCATGCATCATATTTTTTACAGAGCTTTTATCCTTACAACTGTTTCAACAACAACAAGACCAAGACCAAAAGGAACATTATTTTTCATGGCTGTAGTTTCAACAGAATTCCAAGTAAAGAAAAATACTAGGAGGGTAAAGCAAAGCAAGCAAGTCTTTTATACATATATTGTTCTGACTTTTTTTCTGTGTAAAATAAAACAGTATCATTTTCCCCTTATGTTTTATATGTAATTAATAGAAGAGGAAGGCAGTCTATTTCACATCTATGAAATCTGGAAGAAAAAAATTTAATATTTCCCTGCTTTTGGTGCATTCTACAAGCAAGATAAACTGTAATTCCTTTTTCTGGAAAGAATAAATAGAAACAGAGGTAGTAGATTAAAGATATACATAGTTTTTTTTAAATGATGTTTTTGATTTTATTCAGACCCCTCTAGCATCGTGCCCTGACAAAGACTTCTGGGCAGTTCCTTCCATTAGTTTCTCAGCAACAGAAAATCATCAGGGCTGACTTCTCCATTTTTTCAGCTTCATTCAGATAAACTTACTGTTTTTCACTTTTATTTCAGTTGTTGTGTTGGGTTATTCAAAGCAATGTAAAAGATGGTCTGTGGTGCTTTTAACATACTGAAGATAGTGTATCTTTTTCCTCCTTTATAAACTTCCCATATTTTCAGTATTCATACTAAGCAGAACGAGTAACATTTTTCAAGATAAACTTTTTCAAAGCCATACAGCTTACTGAGTAAGAAGTTGACAGTTTCTGCAGACTGACTTTGCCTCCATTGGTAGACACTGCTGAATAATCACAAGTGCCTCTTTACGTAGAGCAGTGAATGAATAAGCTTGAACACTTAAGGTACTCAATCATCCCAAGTGGACAGCTCTTCTGAAGGCAATAGAACAAAACTTACATTAGATTCACATCAAACTCTTGTCGAGAATTACATATTCTCTGATGATAATGAATATATTTCAATAACACAGAGGAAGATGAAGTTTCTGTCCCTGAAAACTTTTAAAAGCCATAACCCTTAATATGAATAAATGAATAAAACAGAGTATTAGTGATGGGAAGACCAGGCAGGGGCGGTGGAGGAGAACTCAGTATGAGTAAACATACATATGAAAATCAAGAGAACTGGGAAGGTCTCACAACATTCTCCACTCCAGATGAGTCCTATTGACTTCTACAAAGGGAACAACAGCAGGTATGACAGAAAGATAGAACAAAAGCTCCAGATGTCTGATCCAAGTGCACATGCCATAGAAGTTTGATAAGGATATTAAGAGGAGATGGCTTGTATTAAGAATAATAGAAACTGACATTGCAGCTTGGTTGGCCTAGCAAGTGAAAGGGAGAGGTTAGAGAGATTACTGTTGTGCAAATGCAAGACAGTTTGGAAACACATTTTAATAAAATATAATACAAAAAAGGACAGGGTACACAATGAGGGAAATAAATCAGGAAGAAGCAATACTCAGTGAAGTCCATGGGAAGTTTGGATTTTCTTCAGTGGAATATGCCTAAGCTTTCTAATGAGAAGCTGACTACAGGCACCTGTGCAATAAGTTGCTCCTCCTTTTGATACTTAAGACAACTAATCTCTCTGTGGTTTCTGCTGGATCCCTGTACTACGCATGCTTGAGAAACTGAAAGCAGCTGGTTTCAACTGAACAGTTGGGGAAAAAGTGGGATGCTCAGATCTGTATTTTGGATGGATAGTAGCAAGAAACCTCATTTATATGCCTCGTAACTAACATAAATGATGAAATGATAGCTCCCTGCTGAAGATTTAAAATGGTGCTTCAAATATGTGTTCATCTGGGAGAGCAGATACCAGTTTGCAACCAGTGCATGCAGATCATTTACTGCTGGCTTCTTCCCTCCCACTGTTCTCAGACCAGATGTTAATGAAAAATGTAGGAACCTGTTTCTGCTCTCCTGTTTAGTTAATAAGGTGTTCACCAAATACTCCTAAGTCTTTATCTAACAAAACTGGATGAGATCCAAGTTATCAGAGAACACAGCAAGGATGTCTTTAAGGAGGCAGAAGTTCAAAGGAGTACTTTGAAGAGTTCTTTGGCCTGTGTGGAGTTGATTATCATGATGTGGATGAAAGAAGAGAAGAAAAATAGATGAAACCACAAAGCCTGGGAGAATATGCTATACCTGCCAACAATAAACTTCAGAAAGACTTAAGTTATAGAAGCTGTAAAATATTGCTGTGATAAAACTTCTGATCTAGGGTGGACCTCCAGGGAGTGCTGAGAAATTTGAGAACAGTCAGTACCATATCAGTTCTTTCACCTGGCAGAGACTTTTCAATCCACTTGCTACAGTGATGAAAATCATTATCAAGAATCACAGTAATTCAAAGAGATAGGAGAGGAAAAGACATACTGTGACACAAAATGGCCTTCACTTTATGGATAAGGAGATCCAACTGGCTTGCAGACTGATCACCTTGTGACAGATGGTGTAAATCAAGACCAGGTCTGAAGACCACTGTTAAATACACTCAGTATAAAATGGAATTATATATTAACATCAGTAATTTCTTAGGTGCATTCTTAGGCAAAGTGTCGTGGGGACTGTAGTAGTCCTTCTCTTCTGAGAACCAGGTATATCCACTACATGATGTTATGATGTGGAATACCAATAACCAAAAAATCACAAAACAATGACATTAGGATTGCAGAATCATAGGGGTTGGAAGGGACCTCAAGAGATCATCTAGTCCAACCTCCTGCCAAAGCAGGTTGCCTAGAGTAAGTTGCATAAGGAAGTGTCCAGGTGTATCTTGAGTATCTCCATAGAAGGAGACTCCACAACTGCTCTGGGCAGCAGTGGTTATCCTCCTCATAAAGGAGATTTTCCTCATGTTTATATGGAACATCCTATGTTGAAATTTTTGCCCGTTGCCCCTTCTCCTGTCACTGCACTCCTCTGTAATAAGCCTAACTCCATCCATTTGGCTCCCACGCTTTAGATATTTCTAAATGATGATGAGATCCCCATTCTTCTCTTCTTCCAGCTGTACAGTACCAGGTATCTCAGCCTTTCATTGTATGGGAGATGCTCCAAGCTCCTAATCATAGTTATGGTGCTCCACTGAACTGTCTCTATGAGACTCCTTTCTTTTTTGAACTAAGGAGCCCAAAACTGGACACAGTACTCTACATGTGGCCTCAGCAGGGCGCAGTAGAGGGAAGAAGATAACCTCCTTCGACCTGCTGGCCACACTTTTTTAATGCATTCATACAGAAATATTTGTGACAATCTTCAGCTTGATACTGAAGCAAACTGTCCTATTGAACAGCACCTTCCAGACCCCTTATGTAAACTGCAAACCCAGATACCCTTTTGCTGCCATATTGCTCACCAGCAGAACTGTGTTACTACTGAAGAACAAAGTCTCAGATTCTGCCTTACAGACTTGCTGTCAGGTACACGGTCAGCAGAAGTCAGCTGTAGCATGCAGGAGGAATTGCCCATTTCCATCCATCAAAGAGGGCAGGTTACTAACCTGATTCTTTGGGTTGTGGTTGGTTCTTTCTCGCTGGGGTAGCTGCAAGGAGTAACAGGAGCACCATCTCCTCTGGGAAGGCATCTGAAGGCAGATATCTGTTTCCCCAACTGTCTCTCAGGTGTGCTGATCAAACATCAAGGGAATGATAGCTCTTCTTGACGCAGTTTTTCCTGAATAAAAATGTCAGAATGCTGGAGTTATATAAAATGGTTCCTTTTTTTTTTCTTTCCTTATTGGAAGTATACATTTTTTTCATATGTCCTCTCTGTAGTAATATTAGAGACACTCATGAAATCATATGAACACAGTGTTTTCAATCCCAGTATTTTACCTGTCTCCATCTATCTTACAGAACCTGAACTAAAACAGGGAAGAGGGGAGGAAAAAAAAAAAAAAAGAGCGAGAGAGACACCATATTATTGATACAATTACTGTTAATAGTCACAGCATATATTTTCTGTCTGCCTCACTTAGTATCTCTCTTATTATTTTCTGAAGAACACAAGCTACTGCATTCTTACTTATACTAAAAAGAAAGCCAGAAAAAAACAGCTCAAATTAAATGCATCATTTTTATATGCCCGTTTTTACATAAAAGAAGTACTAAATATATGTGTGTGTCAACATTATCTTGTAATAATTTACAGTAAAGTTGAAAAGAATGTTGGCACTTTCCAACCTATGTAATAAAAGTGGCCCAGAGAGGCAGACAGAGAATGAAAATGAGAAAGAGGAATTTTCTGGGAAGACTTGGTGTATATGCATTAATCTATAGTGATGGAAAGAAATCAGAAGTAAATAGAGGTTCAATATTCAACTCATTTCCAACCAGTGAGACATGGCATCCAAGGGAACTGGTAAAGGCCTTTACATTTAGGTCACCTATATTTAGATAAGATAAAGTACTATGTCATGTCCTACTAAGAGCTATCCGAGCTTAATAGATCATTTCTTTCTCCAGATTTCACATTTCTACAGAGACTTGCAGCATTGCTGACTCTATTGTCTAAAAAAAAAAAAAAAAAAAGTGGATTGTAAAGGAGTATGAGTATTATTTACCTGGAAATAAAATGCTATGTACTTTAGAAAATTATATATAGAAAATAATAGGAATCTGTGTTGTTTGTTTGTTTGTTTTCTGGCATGGGGAAGGAATACTATTTGATTAGCCCTCTGAGTAGGTATTTTCTAGAGCTGTATCAATGTCACTTATAAATTATCAGAAATTCAAGTATTCATTTTTTTAGAGAACTAACAGTAGTCTATTAAGGTAACCACTCAAGTAATTTTGATACAGATTCTCTATGTCATTCTCCCACAATTTGCACCCCACTCAGTAGAAAATGTCATAAGCATAAGCACAACATATGTTTCATAATACAGCATTTTTTTATTTTTTTTAATTCTAGAATACTTTGACAAAATAAGAACTAAGCTAGAATATTCAGATTTAATCAACTCTTGATGATTTAAAAACTATTTCAGTTAGCAAACTCTTTGTAAAGAGAAGATTTTAAAATTATGATTAAGAGCAGTAAATTGGTTTGTTGGACGTGACCCTTGTCTATGCCATCTTCAGTGATGCTTTTCCTCTGTTTAAACATAGCCTCAAAATACATTATTTCAGCCATCAGAATTATGTGGATTTAAGACTAAAAATAATTTTTGCGGATCATATATAAATATTATACATGTCTGGCTACTTATATATTAAGTTAAGACAGTAACAAGAAATATGTAAATCCGTGACAGAATAATTTGCTTGTTAAAAGCATGCTTTTCATGTTTTACTTGATCTGGTTCAAGAATTGTTTTCTCATTCTCTCAGAGGGAGCTTGTTTGAAAATCATAAAGAATATTTACAAGTTTTTAAAAAATGTATTTTTTTTTTCCTTTCCTTATATTATTTCTTTTAATCTGATTGGCAGTTGATTGGAAATAGAAATGGGTTCCATCTTCCTATTTATAAGGACTTTGTCTGGGCAGTCTTTTTTTTGTTTTGTTTTACGGCAGTGATATTCCCCATGTTCCTACATAATATGGTAGGGCTTAAAGCAACGGCATTGCCTTTTGTTTTGTCCCAGAACTAATCTTCAGTGACCCACTTCATGAACTAGTCCATGTTAGCTAAACCTGTGGGGCAGAAATGTCAAGCAGCAAAACAACAGCAGCAAAATGATGAATTTTCTGCCAGTTTAGTACTCAAAATCCAGCAGCACATGGAGGAGAGAAGGGCTGCAGCAGTTTAAGTTGATTGCCTTCAATTGCCTTAGAAATTCAGCCTCAGGCCCCAGCTAATTCTGTGGTTGGCAAATGTGTTTAAACATTAAAGAAAATGAAGAAATTACAAGGATTTTTGACAAATAGTTATCTCTTTCAATTAAAGTTATTTTAAGTTTGGCTTAAAATACAGTTATATTGACAATTTGAAATACAAGGAGTATGGTGAAAGCTTACTTCTGAATATATTTTTTCATTTTTGATCTGTTATATTTTAGGTTCTATGCCCTTGTCCAGGGGAACATCATCACTATTATTACCCAACATCCTTCAACTATCAAATCTGGAGTAAAACTGATTGAATTCATAATGTGTCTTCCATTGCAGTAGGTGCATTTTCAGTTTCATATACTGAAAGCGCAAAGAAATCATAATGGTGGAGTTGTCCAGAATGTGTTTATCATTACAGAGAATTTGTTCAAAGTCTGTTGGTGTGTACTGGGGACATTCAATCACTTAGATAATTGGAAAAACCTCTGATGGAATGAGTGGACTCAGCTACAGTATGAAGAGCTTATAAATCATGCAATCTCCTGCTATTACAGACACTTCTGCAGCAGGTCAGACAAAGACCCCCCTGTCCCATGATGTTGCCTCAAAGAGCACAAGATATTTTGTTCAATGTTATGAGAAACAGAATATCCATATAAATTTCGTCCATTATTGCTAGAAAAATGTTTGTAGGCGGCTCTTGTTTACAGAAGATAATATTTTTGAGGTTTTATACTTTTCAAACTACTCATTACTACAGTTATTCTTTAATTGCCTGTATCTGTTGAAAACACATTCATTCACACGTTCCCGGGTTTCGGCACCACTTGAAAGCACACATACACGTTCCCGGGTTTCGGCACCACTTGAAAGCACATTCATTCACACATTCACATTCGGATAGTAAGTGGCAGACTGCTGTCTTTACTGATCGCACAGTCAGTGTCCAGATGCTTGAGGTCAGGGCAGTCGCAATGGCAGTATGTTTATGGCGAGAAATCCCCTGTAACATTGTCACTGATTCAGCTTTTGCGGCCAGATTGCTTGCACGTATGGGCCAAGAGGGGCATCCAAGCACCGAAGCCGCTGGCCTATTGGAGGAGGCACTGGCTTCTCGCTCGACTCCGGTAGCCATTCTGCATGTTCGCAGCCATTCTGATGTGCCTGGTTTCTTTACAACTGGTAATGCTATGGCTGACAAAGTTGCTAGTACGTTTGTCTTTACAGTTCGAGAAGCTCGTGATCTTCATTCTACTCTTCATGTAGGTGCTCGTGCACTGGCCAGAATTTGTTCTATCCCACTGTCTGTTGCACGTGATGTTGTTCAGGCATGCCCTCACTGTAATTCTGCACCAGTAATAGGAGCTGGGGTTAACCCTCGTGGCCTTGGACCATTACAGATTTGGCAAACAGACTTCACCTGGGAACCGCGTTTGTCCCCCCGCGCCTGGCTTGCTGTCACGGTGGATACTTCTTCCACTGTCATTGTAGCCACACAGCATGCAAAGGCTAATTCGACCGCAGCACAATGTCATTGGGCTGCTGCTATTGCTGTCATGGGTTTACCTAGTCAGATTAAGACTGATAATGGGTCTTGTTTCACCTCACACTCGACACAAGAGTGGTTAGCATTGTGGGGAATTTCTCATACTACAGGTATCCCCGGCAATTCCCAAGGACAAGCGATCGTTGAGCGTGCTAATCGCCTTCTCAAAGAAAAGATACACGTCCTTGGGGAGGGGGAAGGATACAGGGGTAAAATACCTGTCAGCAGACAGGCAGAGATATTAGCAAAAGCTCTCTACGCTTTGAATCATTTTGAACGCGGTGATAATAGACGAACACCTATACAGAAACATTGGCAGCCTAAGATTCTAGAAGAGGGACCCCCAGTCAAAATTAAAATGGAGAATGGTTCATGGGAATCAGGTTGGATGATTCTGGTTTGGGGGAGAGGGTATGCGGCTGTTAAGCATCAGGATTCTGGGAAAATTGTCTGGGTACCATCACGAAAAGTTAAGCCGGCTATCGACAAGGGACTAACTGGATCATGAGCCTTCTTGTTTGCAGAATCTAATCCCGAGAAGGCCCTGGAGACCACAACCGGA